>NW_027193446.1:10000-30000 GCF_032444005.1 Ranitomeya imitator
TTGGGGAGGGTCCGTTCAGGCTCAGGCGACCCGGGAAACGCGTCTCTGACTTGGGGCAGACGACCGGCAAGAGTCCCCCTGGAGCCGCGGAAGCCTGGTGTCGACGCGAGGGCGGACTTCCATGCAAACAGGGGGGTACTCGCCAAACCGCCTACCCGACTTGAGGAACCACGAAAACATCGGAAATCAGTCGGGCCCGAGAGGTACCCCTCTCTCCTATATCCTGCAGCTGGTGTGCAAAAGTGGGTATTTGCATGGCGAAACACCGACCCCCACTTTAAGGGAGCGAAGCCGAAAAGTGTCCGACTTCCTGGAGCTGTGCGGCGGATCCGGCGGCCAGAAATTCCTCATGCCGGTTCTATTTTTTTTTTTTTCGATTTTGCGAAATTTGGCGGCCAGGCGGCGTAGCTGGGGCCTGGACTAGCCCGAAACACCTGGAGCCGGCGAGCGGAACGAATTTCCCAACGTTCTGCGGCTCCCGGAAGCCAAAAACGCATCGCCGAAAAATTTCAAAGTCCCAAGGACTCGTTCTTGAAAATCGATCCGGGGGCCATGGAAGTGTCCTCGGTACAGCTTCAGAGCTTTCCCCCCGCCTGGAAGTCTGAAAGTTCTATGTTTGTTCTAAGTGGAAAAATCGCGTTTTTTTCAGTGTTCCACCCATCAGACCCAAACTTTGCCCACGCTTAGGTCTCTGTCTCGGGGTGCTTTACAACATATTGACGCCCCTTTAGGGTGGAAGTAGGGGAAAGGGGTCATTTTTCACAAAATCGGAAATTTCTCAAAATATTTCTAAGTGTCAAGGACACTTTTGGAAAATCTTCCCCAGGCTCCTGGAAGCCTCCTCGGTACGCCTCCGGCGGTTTCCCCCTGCCTGGAAGTCTGACACTTGTCTGAAATTTTTAGAGTATGAAAATGCGGTTTTTCACCCAAAATTCGACTTTGCGCCCATGACCCGCAAACTTCACCCACAGTTAGGTCACTGCCTTGGGGTACCTCACATCATATTGACGCCCCCCTGGCGTGGAAGTAGGGGAAACGTGTCAATTTTCACAAAATCATGATTTTCTGAAAATATTTCTAAGTGTCAAGGACACTTTTGGATAATCTTCCCCAGGCTCCTGGAAGCCTCGTCGGTACGCCTCCTGCGGTTTCCCCCTGCCTGGAAGTCTGACACTTGTCTGAAATTTTTAGAGTATGAAAATGCGGTTTTTCACCCAAAATTCGACTTTGCGCCCATGACCCGCAAACTTCACCCACAGTTAGGTCACTGCCTTGGGGTACCTCACATCATATTGACGCCCCCCTGGCGTGGAAGTAGGGGAAACGTGTCAATTTTCACAAAATCGTGATTTTCTGAAAATATTTCTAAGTGTCAAGGACACTTTTGGAAAATCTTCCCCAGGCTCCTGGAAGCCTCCTCGGTACGCCTCCGGCGGTTTCCCCCTGCCTGGAAGTCTGACACTTGTCTGAAATTTTTAGAGTATGAAAATGCGGTTTTTCACCCAAAATTCGACTTTGCGCCCATGACCCGCAAACTTCACCCACAGTTAGGTCACTGCCTTGGGGTACCTCACATCATATTGACGCCCCCCTGGCGTGGAAGTAGGGGAAACGTGTCAATTTTCACAAAATCATGATTTTCTGAAAATATTTCTAAGTGTCAAGGACACTTTTGGATAATCTTCCCCAGGCTCCTGGAAGCCTCGTCGGTACGCCTCCTGCGGTTTCCCCCTGCCTGGAAGTCTGACACTTGTCTGAAATTTTTAGAGTATGAAAATGCGGTTTTTCACCCAAAATTCGACTTTGCGCCCATGACCCGCAAACTTCACCCACAGTTAGGTCACTGCCTTGGGGTACCTCACATCATATTGACGCCCCCCTGGCGTGGAAGTAGGGGAAACGTGTCAATTTTCACAAAATCGTGATTTTTTTCAAAATATTTCTAAGTGTCAAGGACACTTTTGGATAATCTTCCCCAGGCTCCTGGAAGCCTCCTCGGTACGCCTCCTGCGGTTTCTCCCTGCCTGGAAGTCTGACACTTGTCTGAAATTTTTAGAGTATGAAAATGCGGTTTTTCACCCAAAATTCGACTTTGCGCCCATGACCCGCAAACTTCACCCACAGTTAGGTCACTGCCTTGGGGTACCTCACATCATATTGACGCCCCCCTGGCGTGGAAGTAGGGGAAACGTGTCAATTTTCACAAAATCGTGATTTTCTGAAAATATTTCTAAGTGTCAAGGACACTTTTGGATAATCTTCCCCAGGCTCCTGGAAGCCTCCTCGGTACGCCTCCTGCGGTTTTCCCCTGCCTGGAAGTCTGACACTTGTCTGAAATTTTTAGCGCATGAAAACGCGGTTTTTCACCCAAAATTCGACTTTGCGCCCGTGACTCGCAAACTTCACCCACATTTAGGCGACTGTCCTGGGGTACCTCACAACATATTGACGCCCCCCTGGCGTGGAAGTAGGGGAAACGTGTCAATTTTCACAAAATCGTGATTTTCTGAAAATATTTCTAAGTGTCAAGGACACTTTTGGATAATCTTCCCCAGGCTCCTGGAAGCCTCCTCGGTACGCCTCCTGCGGTTTTCCCCTGCCTGGAAGTCTGACACTTGTCTGAAATTTTTAGCGCATGAAAACGCGGTTTTTCACCCAAAATTCGACTTTGCGCCCGTGACTCGCAAACTTCACCCACATTTAGGCGACTGTCCTGGGGTACCTCACAACATATTGACGCCCCCCTGGCGTGGAAGTAGGGGAAACGTGTCAATTTTCACAAAATCGTGATTTTCTGAAAATATTTCTAAGTGTCAAGGACACTTTTGGATAATCTTCCCCAGGCTCCTGGAAGCCTCCTCGGTACGCCTCCTGCGGTTTTCCCCTGCCTGGAAGTCTGACACTTGTCTGAAATTTTTAGCGCATGAAAACGCGGTTTTTCACCCAAAATTCGACTTTGCGCCCGTGACTCGCAAACTTCACCCACATTTAGGCGACTGTCCTGGGGTACCTCACAACATATTGACGCCCCCCTGGCGTGGAAGTAGGGGAAACGTGTCAATTTTCACAAAATCGTGATTTTCTGAAAATATTTCTAAGTGTCAAGGGCACTTTTGGATAATCTTCCCCAGGCTCCTGGAAGCCTCCTCGGTACGCCTCCTGCGGTTTTCCCCTGCCTGGAAGTCTGACACTTGTCTGAAATTTTTAGAGTATGAAAATGCGGTTTTTCACCCAAAATTCGACTTTGCGCCCATGACCCGCAAACTTCACCCACAGTTAGGTCACTGCCTTGGGGTACCTCACATCATATTGACGCCCCCCTGGCGTGGAAGTAGGGGAAACGTGTCAATTTTCACAAAATCGTGATTTTCTGAAAATATTTCTAAGTGTCAAGGGCACTTTTGGATAATCTTCCCCAGGCTCCTGGAAGCCTCCTCGGTACGCCTCCTGCGGTTTTCCCCTGCCTGGAAGTCTGACACTTGTCTGAAATTTTTAGAGTATGAAAATGCGGTTTTTCACCCAAAATTCGACTTTGCGCCCATGACTCGCAAACTTCACCCACATTTGGGCGACTGTCCTGGGGTACCTCACAACATATTGACGCCCCCCTGGCGTGGAAGTAGGGGAAACGTGTCAATTTTCACAAAATCGTGATTTTCTGAAAATATTTCTAAGTGTCAAGGACACTTTTGGAAAATCTTCCCCAGGCTCCTGGAAGCCTCCTCGGTACGCCTCCGGCGGTTTCCCCCTGCCTGGAAGTCTGACACTTGTCTGAAATTTTTAGAGTATGAAAATGCGGTTTTTCACCCAAAATTCGACTGTGCGCCCATGACTCGCAAACTTCACCCACATTTGGGCGACTGTCCTGGGGTACCTCACAACATATTGACGCCCCCCTGGCGTGGAAGTAGGGGAAACGTGTCAATTTTCACAAAATCGTGATTTTCTGAAAATATTTCTAAGTGTCAAGGGCACTTTTGGATAATCTTCCCCAGGCTCCTGGAAGCCTCCTCGGTACGCCTCCTGCGGTTTTCCCCTGCCTGGAAGTCTGACACTTGTCTGAAATTTTTAGAGTATGAAAATGCGGTTTTTCACCCAAAATTCGACTTTGCGCCCATGACCCGCAAACTTCACCCACAGTTAGGTCACTGCCTTGGGGTACCTCACATCATATTGACGCCCCCCTGGCGTGGAAGTAGGGGAAACGTGTCAATTTTCACAAAATCGTGATTTTCTGAAAATATTTCTAAGTGTCAAGGACTCTTTTGGATAATCTTCCCCAGGCTCCTGGAAGCCTCCTCGGTACGCCTCCTGCGGTTTCTCCCTGCCTGGAAGTCTGACACTTGTCTGAAATTTTTAGAGTATGAAAATGCGGTTTTTCACCCAAAATTCGACTTTGCGCCCATGACTCGCAAACTTCACCCACATTTGGGCGACTGTCCTGGGGTACCTCACAACATATTGACGCCCCCCTGGCGTGGAAGTAGGGGAAACGTGTCAATTTTCACAAAATCGTGATTTTTTTCAAAATATTTCTAAGTGTCAAGGACACTTTTGGATAATCTTCCCCAGGCTCCTGGAAGCCTCCTCGGTACGCCTCCTGCGGTTTCTCCCTGCCTGGAAGTCTGACACTTGTCTGAAATTTTTAGAGTATGAAAATGCGGTTTTTCACCCAAAATTCGACTTTGCGCCCATGACCCGCAAACTTCACCCACAGTTAGGTCACTGCCTTGGGGTACCTCACAACATATTGACGCCCCCCTGGCGTGGAAGTAGGGGAAACGTGTCAATTTTCACAAAATCGTGATTTTCTGAAAATATTTCTAAGTGTCAAGGACACTTTTGGAAAATCTTCCCCAGGCTCCTGGAAGCCTCCTCGGTACGCCTCCGGCGGTTTCCCCCTGCCTGGAAGTCTGACACTTGTCTGAAATTTTTAGAGTATGAAAATGCGGTTTTTCACCCAAAATTCGACTTTGCGCCCGTGACTCGCAAACTTCACCCACATTTAGGCGACTGTCCTGGGGTACCTCACAACATATTGACGCCCCCCTGGCGTGGAAGTAGGGGAAACGTGTCAATTTTCACAAAATCGTGATTTTCTGAAAATATTTCTAAGTGTCAAGGACACTTTTGGATAATCTTCCCCAGGCTCCTGGAAGCCTCCTCGGTACGCCTCCTGCGGTTTTCCCCTGCCTGGAAGTCTGACACTTGTCTGAAATTTTTAGCGCATGAAAACGCGGTTTTTCACCCAAAATTCGACTTTGCGCCCGTGACTCGCAAACTTCACCCACATTTAGGCGACTGTCCTGGGGTACCTCACAACATATTGACGCCCCCCTGGCGTGGAAGTAGGGGAAACGTGTCAATTTTCACAAAATCGTGATTTTCTGAAAATATTTCTAAGTGTCAAGGGCACTTTTGGATAATCTTCCCCAGGCTCCTGGAAGCCTCCTCGGTACGCCTCCTGCGGTTTTCCCCTGCCTGGAAGTCTGACACTTGTCTGAAATTTTTAGCGCATGAAAACGCGGTTTTTCACCCAAAATTCGACTTTGCGCCCGTGACTCGCAAACTTCACCCACATTTAGGCGACTGTCCTGGGGTACCTCACAACATATTGACGCCCCCCTGGCGTGGAAGTAGGGGAAACGTGTCAATTTTCACAAAATCGTGATTTTCTGAAAATATTTCTAAGTGTCAAGGACACTTTTGGATAATCTTCCCCAGGCTCCTGGAAGCCTCCTCGGTACGCCTCCTGCGGTTTTCCCCTGCCTGGAAGTCTGACACTTGTCTGAAATTTTTAGCGCATGAAAACGCGGTTTTTCACCCAAAATTCGACTTTGCGCCCGTGACTCGCAAACTTCACCCACATTTAGGCGACTGTCCTGGGGTACCTCACAACATATTGACGCCCCCCTGGCGTGGAAGTAGGGGAAACGTGTCAATTTTCACAAAATCGTGATTTTCTGAAAATATTTCTAAGTGTCAAGGACACTTTTGGATAATCTTCCCCAGGCTCCTGGAAGCCTCCTCGGTACGCCTCCTGCGGTTTTCCCCTGCCTGGAAGTCTGACACTTGTCTGAAATTTTTAGCGCATGAAAACGCGGTTTTTCACCCAAAATTCGACTTTGCGCCCGTGACTCGCAAACTTCACCCACATTTAGGCGACTGTCCTGGGGTACCTCACAACATATTGACGCCCCCCTGGCGTGGAAGTAGGGGAAACGTGTCAATTTTCACAAAATCGTGATTTTCTGAAAATATTTCTAAGTGTCAAGGACACTTTTGGATAATCTTCCCCAGGCTCCTGGAAGCCTCCTCGGTACGCCTCCTGCGGTTTTCCCCTGCCTGGAAGTCTGACACTTGTCTGAAATTTTTAGCGCATGAAAACGCGGTTTTTCACCCAAAATTCGACTTTGCGCCCGTGACTCGCAAACTTCACCCACATTTAGGCGACTGTCCTGGGGTACCTCACAACATATTGACGCCCCCCTGGCGTGGAAGTAGGGGAAACGTGTCAATTTTCACAAAATCGTGATTTTCTGAAAATATTTCTAAGTGTCAAGGGCACTTTTGGATAATCTTCCCCAGGCTCCTGGAAGCCTCCTCGGTACGCCTCCTGCGGTTTTCCCCTGCCTGGAAGTCTGACACTTGTCTGAAATTTTTAGAGTATGAAAATGCGGTTTTTCACCCAAAATTCGACTTTGCGCCCATGACCCGCAAACTTCACCCACAGTTAGGTCACTGCCTTGGGGTACCTCACATCATATTGACGCCCCCCTGGCGTGGAAGTAGGGGAAACGTGTCAATTTTCACAAAATCGTGATTTTCTGAAAATATTTCTAAGTGTCAAGGGCACTTTTGGAAAATCTTCCCCAGGCTCCTGGAAGCCTCCTCGGTACGCCTCCGGCGGTTTCCCCCTGCCTGGAAGTCTGACACTTGTCTGAAATTTTTAGAGTATGAAAATGCGGTTTTTCACCCAAAATTCGACTGTGCGCCCATGACTCGCAAACTTCACCCACATTTGGGCGACTGTCCTGGGGTACCTCACAACATATTGACGCCCCCCTGGCGTGGAAGTAGGGGAAACGTGTCAATTTTCACAAAATCGTGATTTTCTGAAAATATTTCTAAGTGTCAAGGACACTTTTGGAAAATCTTCCCCAGGCTCCTGGAAGCCTCCTCGGTACGCCTCCGGCGGTTTCCCCCTGCCTGGAAGTCTGACACTTGTCTGAAATTTTTAGAGTATGAAAATGCGGTTTTTCACCCAAAATTCGACTTTGCGCCCATGACCCGCAAACTTCACCCACAGTTAGGTCACTGCCTTGGGGTACCTCACATCATATTGACGCCCCCCTGGCGTGGAAGTAGGGGAAACGTGTCAATTTTCACAAAATCGTGATTTTCTGAAAATATTTCTAAGTGTCAAGGACACTTTTGGAAAATCTTCCCCAGGCTCCTGGAAGCCTCCTCGGTACGCCTCCTGCGGTTTCCCCCTGCCTGGAAGTCTGACACTTGTCTGAAATTTTTAGAGTATGAAAATGCGGTTTTTCACCCAAAATTCGACTTTGCGCCCATGACTCGCAAACTTCACCCACATTTAGGCGACTGTCCTGGGGTACCTCACAACATATTGACGCCCCCCTGGCGTGGAAGTAGGGGAAACGTGTCAATTTTCACAAAATCGTGATTTTCTGAAAATATTTCTAAGTGTCAAGGGCACTTTTGGATAATCTTCCCCAGGCTCCTGGAAGCCTCCTCGGTACGCCTCCTGCGGTTTTCCCCTGCCTGGAAGTCTGACACTTGTCTGAAATTTTTAGAGTATGAAAATGCGGTTTTTCACCCAAAATTCGACTTTGCGCCCATGACTCGCAAACTTCACCCACATTTGGGCGACTGTCCTGGGGTACCTCACAACATATTGACGCCCCCCTGGCGTGGAAGTAGGGGAAACGTGTCAATTTTCACAAAATCGTGATTTTCTGAAAATATTTCTAAGTGTCAAGGACACTTTTGGAAAATCTTCCCCAGGCTCCTGGAAGCCTCCTCGGTACGCCTCCGGCGGTTTCCCCCTGCCTGGAAGTCTGACACCTGTCTGAAATTTTTAGAGTATGAAAATGCGGTTTTTCACCCAAAATTCGACTGTGCGCCCATGACTCGCAAACTTCACCCACATTTGGGCGACTGTCCTGGGGTACCTCACAACATATTGACGCCCCCCTGGCGTGGAAGTAGGGGAAACGTGTCAATTTTCACAAAATCGTGATTTTCTGAAAATATTTCTAAGTGTCAAGGACACTTTTGGATAATCTTCCCCAGGCTCCTGGAAGCCTCCTCGGTACGCCTCCTGCGGTTTCTCCCTGCCTGGAAGTCTGACACTTGTCTGAAATTTTTAGAGTATGAAAATGCGGTTTTTCACCCAAAATTCGACTTTGCGCCCATGACCCGCAAACTTCACCCACAGTTAGGTCACTGCCTTGGGGTACCTCACATCATATTGACGCCCCCCTGGCGTGGAAGTAGGGGAAACGTGTCAATTTTCACAAAATCGTGATTTTCTGAAAATATTTCTAAGTGTCAAGGACACTTTTGGATAATCTTCCCCAGGCTCCTGGAAGCCTCCTCGGTACGCCTCCTGCGGTTTTCCCCTGCCTGGAAGTCTGACACTTGTCTGAAATTTTTAGAGTATGAAAATGCGGTTTTTCACCCAAAATTCGACTTTGCGCCCATGACTCGCAAACTTCACCCACATTTGGGCGACTGTCCTGGGGTACCTCACATCATATTGACGCCCCCCTGGCGTGGAAGTAGGGGAAACGTGTCAATTTTCACAAAATCGTGATTTTCTGAAAATATTTCTAAGTGTCAAGGGCACTTTTGGATAATCTTCCCCAGGCTCCTGGAAGCCTCCTCGGTACGCCTCCTGCGGTTTTCCCCTGCCTGGAAGTCTGACACTTGTCTGAAATTTTTAGAGTATGAAAATGCGGTTTTTCACCCAAAATTCGACTTTGCGCCCATGACTCGCAAACTTCACCCACATTTGGGCGACTGTCCTGGGGTACCTCACATCATATTGACGCCCCCCTGGCGTGGAAGTAGGGGAAACGTGTCAATTTTCACAAAATCGTGATTTTCTGAAAATATTTCTAAGTGTCAAGGACTCGTTTGGATAATCTTCCCCAGGCTCCTGGAAGCCTCCTCGGTACGCCTCCTGCGGTTTCTCCCTGCCTGGAAGTCTGACACTTGTCTGAAATTTTTAGAGTATGAAAATGCGGTTTTTCACCCAAAATTCGACTTTGCGCCCATGACCCGCAAACTTCACCCACAGTTAGGTCACTGCCTTGGGGTACCTCACATCATATTGACGCCCCCCTGGCGTGGAAGTAGGGGAAACGTGTCAATTTTCACAAAATCGTGATTTTCTGAAAATATTTCTAAGTGTCAAGGACTCGTTTGGATAATCTTCCCCAGGCTCCTGGAAGCCTCCTCGGTACGCCTCCGGCGGTTTCCCCCTGCCTGGAAGTCTGACACTTGTCTGAAATTTTTAGAGTATGAAAATGCGGTTTTTCACCCAAAATTCGACTTTGCGCCCGTGACTCGCAAACTTCACCCACATTTAGGCGACTGTCCTGGGGTACCTCACAACATATTGACGCCCCCCTGGCGTGGAAGTAGGGGAAACGTGTCAATTTTCACAAAATCGTGATTTTCTGAAAATATTTCTAAGTGTCAAGGACTCGTTTGGATAATCTTCCCCAGGCTCCTGGAAGCCTCCTCGGTACGCCTCCGGCGGTTTCCCCCTGCCTGGAAGTCTGACACTTGTCTGAAATTTTTAGAGTATGAAAATGCGGTTTTTCACCCAAAATTCGACTTTGCGCCCGTGACTCGCAAACTTCACCCACATTTAGGCGACTGTCCTGGGGTACCTCACAACATATTGACGCCCCCCTGGCGTGGAAGTAGGGGAAACGTGTCAATTTTCACAAAATCGTGATTTTCTGAAAATATTTCTAAGTGTCAAGGACACTTTTGGAAAATCTTCCCCAGGCTCCTGGAAGCCTCCTCGGTACGCCTCCGGCGGTTTCCCCCTGCCTGGAAGTCTGACACTTGTCTGAAATTTTTAGAGTATGAAAATGCGGTTTTTCACCCAAAATTCGACTTTGCGCCCATGACCCGCAAACTTCACCCACAGTTAGGTCACTGCCTTGGGGTACCTCACATCATATTGACGCCCCCCTGGCGTGGAAGTAGGGGAAACGTGTCAATTTTCACAAAATCATGATTTTCTGAAAATATTTCTAAGTGTCAAGGACACTTTTGGATAATCTTCCCCAGGCTCCTGGAAGCCTCGTCGGTACGCCTCCTGCGGTTTCCCCCTGCCTGGAAGTCTGACACTTGTCTGAAATTTTTAGAGTATGAAAATGCGGTTTTTCACCCAAAATTCGACTTTGCGCCCATGACCCGCAAACTTCACCCACAGTTAGGTCACTGCCTTGGGGTACCTCACATCATATTGACGCCCCCCTGGCGTGGAAGTAGGGGAAACGTGTCAATTTTCACAAAATCGTGATTTTCTGAAAATATTTCTAAGTGTCAAGGACACTTTTGGAAAATCTTCCCCAGGCTCCTGGAAGCCTCCTCGGTACGCCTCCGGCGGTTTCCCCCTGCCTGGAAGTCTGACACTTGTCTGAAATTTTTAGAGTATGAAAATGCGGTTTTTCACCCAAAATTCGACTTTGCGCCCATGACCCGCAAACTTCACCCACAGTTAGGTCACTGCCTTGGGGTACCTCACATCATATTGACGCCCCCCTGGCGTGGAAGTAGGGGAAACGTGTCAATTTTCACAAAATCATGATTTTCTGAAAATATTTCTAAGTGTCAAGGACACTTTTGGATAATCTTCCCCAGGCTCCTGGAAGCCTCGTCGGTACGCCTCCTGCGGTTTCCCCCTGCCTGGAAGTCTGACACTTGTCTGAAATTTTTAGAGTATGAAAATGCGGTTTTTCACCCAAAATTCGACTTTGCGCCCATGACCCGCAAACTTCACCCACAGTTAGGTCACTGCCTTGGGGTACCTCACATCATATTGACGCCCCCCTGGCGTGGAAGTAGGGGAAACGTGTCAATTTTCACAAAATCGTGATTTTTTTCAAAATATTTCTAAGTGTCAAGGACACTTTTGGATAATCTTCCCCAGGCTCCTGGAAGCCTCCTCGGTACGCCTCCTGCGGTTTCTCCCTGCCTGGAAGTCTGACACTTGTCTGAAATTTTTAGAGTATGAAAATGCGGTTTTTCACCCAAAATTCGACTTTGCGCCCATGACTCGCAAACTTCACCCACATTTGGGCGACTGTCCTGGGGTACCTCACATCATATTGACGCCCCCCTGGCGTGGAAGTAGGGGAAACGTGTCAATTTTCACAAAATCGTGATTTTCTGAAAATATTTCTAAGTGTCAAGGACTCGTTTGGATAATCTTCCCCAGGCTCCTGGAAGCCTCCTCGGTACGCCTCCGGCGGTTTCCCCCTGCCTGGAAGTCTGACACTTGTCTGAAATTTTTAGAGTATGAAAATGCGGTTTTTCACCCAAAATTCGACTTTGCGCCCATGACCCGCAAACTTCACCCACAGTTAGGTCACTGCCTTGGGGTACCTCACATCATATTGACGCCCCCCTGGCGTGGAAGTAGGGGAAACGTGTCAATTTTCACAAAATCATGATTTTCTGAAAATATTTCTAAGTGTCAAGGACACTTTTGGATAATCTTCCCCAGGCTCCTGGAAGCCTCGTCGGTACGCCTCCTGCGGTTTCCCCCTGCCTGGAAGTCTGACACTTGTCTGAAATTTTTAGAGTATGAAAATGCGGTTTTTCACCCAAAATTCGACTTTGCGCCCATGACCCGCAAACTTCACCCACAGTTAGGTCACTGCCTTGGGGTACCTCACATCATATTGACGCCCCCCTGGCGTGGAAGTAGGGGAAACGTGTCAATTTTCACAAAATCGTGATTTTCTGAAAATATTTCTAAGTGTCAAGGACACTTTTGGAAAATCTTCCCCAGGCTCCTGGAAGCCTCCTCGGTACGCCTCCGGCGGTTTCCCCCTGCCTGGAAGTCTGACACTTGTCTGAAATTTTTAGAGTATGAAAATGCGGTTTTTCACCCAAAATTCGACTTTGCGCCCATGACCCGCAAACTTCACCCACAGTTAGGTCACTGCCTTGGGGTACCTCACATCATATTGACGCCCCCCTGGCGTGGAAGTAGGGGAAACGTGTCAATTTTCACAAAATCATGATTTTCTGAAAATATTTCTAAGTGTCAAGGACACTTTTGGATAATCTTCCCCAGGCTCCTGGAAGCCTCGTCGGTACGCCTCCTGCGGTTTCCCCCTGCCTGGAAGTCTGACACTTGTCTGAAATTTTTAGAGTATGAAAATGCGGTTTTTCACCCAAAATTCGACTTTGCGCCCATGACCCGCAAACTTCACCCACAGTTAGGTCACTGCCTTGGGGTACCTCACATCATATTGACGCCCCCCTGGCGTGGAAGTAGGGGAAACGTGTCAATTTTCACAAAATCGTGATTTTCTGAAAATATTTCTAAGTGTCAAGGACACTTTTGGAAAATCTTCCCCAGGCTCCTGGAAGCCTCCTCGGTACGCCTCCGGCGGTTTCCCCCTGCCTGGAAGTCTGACACTTGTCTGAAATTTTTAGAGTATGAAAATGCGGTTTTTCACCCAAAATTCGACTTTGCGCCCATGACCCGCAAACTTCACCCACAGTTAGGTCACTGCCTTGGGGTACCTCACATCATATTGACGCCCCCCTGGCGTGGAAGTAGGGGAAACGTGTCAATTTTCACAAAATCATGATTTTCTGAAAATATTTCTAAGTGTCAAGGACACTTTTGGATAATCTTCCCCAGGCTCCTGGAAGCCTCGTCGGTACGCCTCCTGCGGTTTCCCCCTGCCTGGAAGTCTGACACTTGTCTGAAATTTTTAGAGTATGAAAATGCGGTTTTTCACCCAAAATTCGACTTTGCGCCCGTGACTCGCAAACTTCACCCACATTTAGGCGACTGTCCTGGGGTACCTCACAACATATTGACGCCCCCCTGGCGTGGAAGTAGGGGAAACGTGTCAATTTTCACAAAATCGTGATTTTCTGAAAATATTTCTAAGTGTCAAGGACACTTTTGGATAATCTTCCCCAGGCTCCTGGAAGCCTCCTCGGTACGCCTCCTGCGGTTTTCCCCTGCCTGGAAGTCTGACACTTGTCTGAAATTTTTAGCGCATGAAAACGCGGTTTTTCACCCAAAATTCGACTTTGCGCCCGTGACTCGCAAACTTCACCCACATTTAGGCGACTGTCCTGGGGTACCTCACAACATATTGACGCCCCCCTGGCGTGGAAGTAGGGGAAACGTGTCAATTTTCACAAAATCGTGATTTTCTGAAAATATTTCTAAGTGTCAAGGACACTTTTGGATAATCTTCCCCAGGCTCCTGGAAGCCTCCTCGGTACGCCTCCTGCGGTTTTCCCCTGCCTGGAAGTCTGACACTTGTCTGAAATTTTTAGCGCATGAAAACGCGGTTTTTCACCCAAAATTCGACTTTGCGCCCGTGACTCGCAAACTTCACCCACATTTAGGCGACTGTCCTGGGGTACCTCACAACATATTGACGCCCCCCTGGCGTGGAAGTAGGGGAAACGTGTCAATTTTCACAAAATCGTGATTTTCTGAAAATATTTCTAAGTGTCAAGGGCACTTTTGGATAATCTTCCCCAGGCTCCTGGAAGCCTCCTCGGTACGCCTCCTGCGGTTTTCCCCTGCCTGGAAGTCTGACACTTGTCTGAAATTTTTAGAGTATGAAAATGCGGTTTTTCACCCAAAATTCGACTTTGCGCCCATGACCCGCAAACTTCACCCACAGTTAGGTCACTGCCTTGGGGTACCTCACATCATATTGACGCCCCCCTGGCGTGGAAGTAGGGGAAACGTGTCAATTTTCACAAAATCGTGATTTTCTGAAAATATTTCTAAGTGTCAAGGACACTTTTGGAAAATCTTCCCCAGGCTCCTGGAAGCCTCCTCGGTACGCCTCCGGCGGTTTCCCCCTGCCTGGAAGTCTGACACCTGTCTGAAATTTTTAGAGTATGAAAATGCGGTTTTTCACCCAAAATTCGACTGTGCGCCCATGACTCGCAAACTTCACCCACATTTGGGCGACTGTCCTGGGGTACCTCACAACATATTGACGCCCCCCTGGCGTGGAAGTAGGGGAAACGTGTCAATTTTCACAAAATCGTGATTTTTTTCAAAATATTTCTAAGTGTCAAGGACACTTTTGGATAATCTTCCCCAGGCTCCTGGAAGCCTCCTCGGTACGCCTCCTGCGGTTTCTCCCTGCCTGGAAGTCTGACACTTGTCTGAAATTTTTAGAGTATGAAAATGCGGTTTTTCACCCAAAATTCGACTGTGCGCCCATGACTCGCAAACTTCACCCACATTTGGGCGACTGTCCTGGGGTACCTCACAACATATTGACGCCCCCCTGGCGTGGAAGTAGGGGAAACGTGTCAATTTTCACAAAATCGTGATTTTTTTCAAAATATTTCTAAGTGTCAAGGACACTTTTGGATAATCTTCCCCAGGCTCCTGGAAGCCTCCTCGGTACGCCTCCTGCGGTTTCTCCCTGCCTGGAAGTCTGACACTTGTCTGAAATTTTTAGAGTATGAAAATGCGGTTTTTCACCCAAAATTCGACTTTGCGCCCATGACCCGCAAACTTCACCCACAGTTAGGTCACTGCCTTGGGGTACCTCACATCATATTGACGCCCCCCTGGCGTGGAAGTAGGGGAAACGTGTCAATTTTCACAAAATCGTGATTTTCTGAAAATATTTCTAAGTGTCAAGGACTCGTTTGGATAATCTTCCCCAGGCTCCTGGAAGCCTCCTCGGTACGCCTCCGGCGGTTTCCCCCTGCCTGGAAGTCTGACACTTGTCTGAAATTTTTAGAGTATGAAAATGCGGTTTTTCACCCAAAATTCGACTTTGCGCCCATGACCCGCAAACTTCACCCACAGTTAGGTCACTGCCTTGGGGTACCTCACATCATATTGACGCCCCCCTGGCGTGGAAGTAGGGGAAACGTGTCAATTTTCACAAAATCATGATTTTCTGAAAATATTTCTAAGTGTCAAGGACACTTTTGGATAATCTTCCCCAGGCTCCTGGAAGCCTCGTCGGTACGCCTCCTGCGGTTTCCCCCTGCCTGGAAGTCTGACACTTGTCTGAAATTTTTAGAGTATGAAAATGCGGTTTTTCACCCAAAATTCGACTTTGCGCCCATGACCCGCAAACTTCACCCACAGTTAGGTCACTGCCTTGGGGTACCTCACATCATATTGACGCCCCCCTGGCGTGGAAGTAGGGGAAACGTGTCAATTTTCACAAAATCGTGATTTTCTGAAAATATTTCTAAGTGTCAAGGACACTTTTGGAAAATCTTCCCCAGGCTCCTGGAAGCCTCCTCGGTACGCCTCCGGCGGTTTCCCCCTGCCTGGAAGTCTGACACTTGTCTGAAATTTTTAGAGTATGAAAATGCGGTTTTTCACCCAAAATTCGACTTTGCGCCCATGACCCGCAAACTTCACCCACAGTTAGGTCACTGCCTTGGGGTACCTCACATCATATTGACGCCCCCCTGGCGTGGAAGTAGGGGAAACGTGTCAATTTTCACAAAATCATGATTTTCTGAAAATATTTCTAAGTGTCAAGGACACTTTTGGATAATCTTCCCCAGGCTCCTGGAAGCCTCGTCGGTACGCCTCCTGCGGTTTCCCCCTGCCTGGAAGTCTGACACTTGTCTGAAATTTTTAGAGTATGAAAATGCGGTTTTTCACCCAAAATTCGACTTTGCGCCCATGACCCGCAAACTTCACCCACAGTTAGGTCACTGCCTTGGGGTACCTCACATCATATTGACGCCCCCCTGGCGTGGAAGTAGGGGAAACGTGTCAATTTTCACAAAATCGTGATTTTTTTCAAAATATTTCTAAGTGTCAAGGACACTTTTGGATAATCTTCCCCAGGCTCCTGGAAGCCTCCTCGGTACGCCTCCTGCGGTTTCTCCCTGCCTGGAAGTCTGACACTTGTCTGAAATTTTTAGAGTATGAAAATGCGGTTTTTCACCCAAAATTCGACTTTGCGCCCATGACCCGCAAACTTCACCCACAGTTAGGTCACTGCCTTGGGGTACCTCACATCATATTGACGCCCCCCTGGCGTGGAAGTAGGGGAAACGTGTCAATTTTCACAAAATCGTGATTTTCTGAAAATATTTCTAAGTGTCAAGGACACTTTTGGATAATCTTCCCCAGGCTCCTGGAAGCCTCCTCGGTACGCCTCCTGCGGTTTTCCCCTGCCTGGAAGTCTGACACTTGTCTGAAATTTTTAGCGCATGAAAACGCGGTTTTTCACCCAAAATTCGACTTTGCGCCCGTGACTCGCAAACTTCACCCACATTTAGGCGACTGTCCTGGGGTACCTCACAACATATTGACGCCCCCCTGGCGTGGAAGTAGGGGAAACGTGTCAATTTTCACAAAATCGTGATTTTCTGAAAATATTTCTAAGTGTCAAGGACACTTTTGGATAATCTTCCCCAGGCTCCTGGAAGCCTCCTCGGTACGCCTCCTGCGGTTTTCCCCTGCCTGGAAGTCTGACACTTGTCTGAAATTTTTAGCGCATGAAAACGCGGTTTTTCACCCAAAATTCGACTTTGCGCCCGTGACTCGCAAACTTCACCCACATTTAGGCGACTGTCCTGGGGTACCTCACAACATATTGACGCCCCCCTGGCGTGGAAGTAGGGGAAACGTGTCAATTTTCACAAAATCGTGATTTTCTGAAAATATTTCTAAGTGTCAAGGACACTTTTGGATAATCTTCCCCAGGCTCCTGGAAGCCTCCTCGGTACGCCTCCTGCGGTTTTCCCCTGCCTGGAAGTCTGACACTTGTCTGAAATTTTTAGCGCATGAAAACGCGGTTTTTCACCCAAAATTCGACTTTGCGCCCGTGACTCGCAAACTTCACCCACATTTAGGCGACTGTCCTGGGGTACCTCACAACATATTGACGCCCCCCTGGCGTGGAAGTAGGGGAAACGTGTCAATTTTCACAAAATCGTGATTTTCTGAAAATATTTCTAAGTGTCAAGGGCACTTTTGGATAATCTTCCCCAGGCTCCTGGAAGCCTCCTCGGTACGCCTCCTGCGGTTTTCCCCTGCCTGGAAGTCTGACACTTGTCTGAAATTTTTAGAGTATGAAAATGCGGTTTTTCACCCAAAATTCGACTTTGCGCCCGTGACCCGCAAACTTCACCCACAGTTAGGTCACTGCCTTGGGGTACCTCACATCATATTGACGCCCCCCTGGCGTGGAAGTAGGGGAAACGTGTCAATTTTCACAAAATCGTGATTTTCTGAAAATATTTCTAAGTGTCAAGGACACTTTTGGAAAATCTTCCCCAGGCTCCTGGAAGCCTCCTCGGTACGCCTCCGGCGGTTTCCCCCTGCCTGGAAGTCTGACACCTGTCTGAAATTTTTAGAGTATGAAAATGCGGTTTTTCACCCAAAATTCGACTGTGCGCCCATGACTCGCAAACTTCACCCACATTTGGGCGACTGTCCTGGGGTACCTCACAACATATTGACGCCCCCCTGGCGTGGAAGTAGGGGAAACGTGTCAATTTTCACAAAATCGTGATTTTTTTCAAAATATTTCTAAGTGTCAAGGACACTTTTGGATAATCTTCCCCAGGCTCCTGGAAGCCTCCTCGGTACGCCTCCTGCGGTTTCTCCCTGCCTGGAAGTCTGACACTTGTCTGAAATTTTTAGAGTATGAAAATGCGGTTTTTCACCCAAAATTCGACTGTGCGCCCATGACTCGCAAACTTCACCCACATTTGGGCGACTGTCCTGGGGTACCTCACAACATATTGACGCCCCCCTGGCGTGGAAGTAGGGGAAACGTGTCAATTTTCACAAAATCGTGATTTTTTTCAAAATATTTCTAAGTGTCAAGGACACTTTTGGATAATCTTCCCCAGGCTCCTGGAAGCCTCCTCGGTACGCCTCCTGCGGTTTCTCCCTGCCTGGAAGTCTGACACTTGTCTGAAATTTTTAGAGTATGAAAATGCGGTTTTTCACCCAAAATTCGACTTTGCGCCCATGACCCGCAAACTTCACCCACAGTTAGGTCACTGCCTTGGGGTACCTCACATCATATTGACGCCCCCCTGGCGTGGAAGTAGGGGAAACGTGTCAATTTTCACAAAATCGTGATTTTCTGAAAATATTTCTAAGTGTCAAGGACTCGTTTGGATAATCTTCCCCAGGCTCCTGGAAGCCTCCTCGGTACGCCTCCGGCGGTTTCCCCCTGCCTGGAAGTCTGACACTTGTCTGAAATTTTTAGAGTATGAAAATGCGGTTTTTCACCCAAAATTCGACTTTGCGCCCATGACCCGCAAACTTCACCCACAGTTAGGTCACTGCCTTGGGGTACCTCACATCATATTGACGCCCCCCTGGCGTGGAAGTAGGGGAAACGTGTCAATTTTCACAAAATCGTGATTTTCTGAAAATATTTCTAAGTGTCAAGGGCACTTTTGGATAATCTTCCCCAGGCTCCTGGAAGCCTCCTCGGTACGCCTCCTGCGGTTTTCCCCTGCCTGGAAGTCTGACACTTGTCTGAAATTTTTAGAGTATGAAAATGCGGTTTTTCACCCAAAATTCGACTTTGCGCCCATGACTCGCAAACTTCACCCACATTTGGGCGACTGTCCTGGGGTACCTCACAACATATTGACGCCCCCCTGGCGTGGAAGTAGGGGAAACGTGTCAATTTTCACAAAATCGTGATTTTCTGAAAATATTTCTAAGTGTCAAGGACACTTTTGGAAAATCTTCCCCAGGCTCCTGGAAGCCTCCTCGGTACGCCTCCGGCGGTTTCCCCCTGCCTGGAAGTCTGACACCTGTCTGAAATTTTTAGAGTATGAAAATGCGGTTTTTCACCCAAAATTCGACTGTGCGCCCATGACTCGCAAACTTCACCCACATTTGGGCGACTGTCCTGGGGTACCTCACAACATATTGACGCCCCCCTGGCGTGGAAGTAGGGGAAACGTGTCAATTTTCACAAAATCGTGATTTTCTGAAAATATTTCTAAGTGTCAAGGACTCTTTTGGATAATCTTCCCCAGGCTCCTGGAAGCCTCCTCGGTACGCCTCCTGCGGTTTCTCCCTGCCTGGAAGTCTGACACCTGTCTGAAATTTTTAGAGTATGAAAATGCGGTTTTTCACCCAAAATTCGACTGTGCGCCCATGACTCGCAAACTTCACCCACATTTGGGCGACTGTCCTGGGGTACCTCACAACATATTGACGCCCCCCTGGCGTGGAAGTAGGGGAAACGTGTCAATTTTCACAAAATCGTGATTTTCTGAAAATATTTCTAAGTGTCAAGGGCACTTTTGGATAATCTTCCCCAGGCTCCTGGAAGCCTCCTCGGTACGCCTCCTGCGGTTTTCCCCTGCCTGGAAGTCTGACACTTGTCTGAAATTTTTAGAGTATGAAAATGCGGTTTTTCACCCAAAATTCGACTTTGCGCCCATGACCCGCAAACTTCACCCACAGTTAGGTCACTGCCTTGGGGTACCTCACATCATATTGACGCCCCCCTGGCGTGGAAGTAGGGGAAACGTGTCAATTTTCACAAAATCGTGATTTTCTGAAAATATTTCTAAGTGTCAAGGACTCTTTTGGATAATCTTCCCCAGGCTCCTGGAAGCCTCCTCGGTACGCCTCCTGCGGTTTCTCCCTGCCTGGAAGTCTGACACTTGTCTGAAATTTTTAGAGTATGAAAATGCGGTTTTTCACCCAAAATTCGACTTTGCGCCCATGACTCGCAAACTTCACCCACATTTGGGCGACTGTC
>NW_027193446.1:40000-46044 GCF_032444005.1 Ranitomeya imitator
CCACTATCGTAGGGGCTCGGGAAAAGACTGGAGAACGCGGAGCTCGGCGGTGGCGTGGAAGCGCCACCCACCGCCACCGCTCTCGCCGATGCCCACCGCGGAGGCCGCCCATCGGACGCTGGGTGGGGGTCGGCACGGGCCTCCGCGGGCGAGCTGCGCATCTGGAAGTCAAAGGGCCGCCCTCGGAGAAGATCGTTGTGCTACCCCGCGCGGGGAGCGATTCGGACGACGGGCCCCCACGCCGAGGTGGGTGGGCGCCCCGCCATTCGCCCGCGCGGGTCGTCGGACCCCTGCCGTACCACAGTTCGGGTCAAACTCCCCCTCTGCACGGCAGCCACCGTCCTGCGAACGGGAGGCGACTGCCGGCGTGCACGCCCAAGGATGCGTGCCTGAATCCCGGGGGGGTAAAAGAGGAAGGAGACCGCCCGCCTTAGACCGACGCGGGCTCCAAAGCCCGGGCCGAGCGAGCGGCACCACCTCCCCACCCGGGAGCGCTGAGCCAAATCGATCGGAGGAAGAGCCGGTGGGGGGCATGGGTGAGAAACCCCACCCGCTGCCATCCTTCCCCTCGGGGAGACGGGGAAGAAACATGCCCGATAGTCCTGGAGGTACCTCTCCGACACGCTACGGGCGCCCTCGAGACGGAATCCGGGTCACAGTGCGATTCTCTCATAGGTCTCCCCCGTGGCGTGGAAGCGGGAGACATCCGACGCAGAGAAACGCAAAGCCTGCTCTGAGGGGACCGAGTCAGGGGGTGCAATCCGCCCTCCTGGAGCCCTCCTCGGGACGAAGACTCCAGATCTGCCTCCCTTCTGACATCCGTCACCCTCGGAGAACCAGAACACGCTTGGGGAGGGTCCGTTCAGGCTCAGGCGACCCGGGAAACGCGTCTCTGACTTGGGGCAGACGACCGGCAAGAGTCCCCCTGGAGCCGCGGAAGCCTGGTGTCGACGCGAGGGCGGACTTCCATGCAAACAGGGGGGTACTCGCCAAACCGCCTACCCGACTTGAGGAACCACGAAAACATCGGAAATCAGTCGGGCCCGAGAGGTACCCCTCTCTCCTATATCCTGCAGCTGGTGTGCAAAAGTGGGTATTTGCATGGCGAAACACCGACCCCCACTTTAAGGGAGCGAAGCCGAAAAGTGTCCGACTTCCTGGAGCTGTGCGGCGGATCCGGCGGCCAGAAATTCCTCATGCCGGTTCTATTTTTTTTTTTTTCGATTTTGCGAAATTTGGCGGCCAGGCGGCGTAGCTGGGGCCTGGACTAGCCCGAAACACCTGGAGCCGGCGAGCGGAACGAATTTCCCAACGTTCTGCGGCTCCCGGAAGCCAAAAACGCATCGCCGAAAAATTTCAAAGTCCCAAGGACTCGTTCTTGAAAATCGATCCGGGGGCCATGGAAGTGTCCTCGGTACAGCTTCAGAGCTTTCCCCCCGCCTGGAAGTCTGAAAGTTCTATGTTTGTTCTAAGTGGAAAAATCGCGTTTTTTTCAGTGTTCCACCCATCAGACCCAAACTTTGCCCACGCTTAGGTCTCTGTCTCGGGGTGCTTTACAACATATTGACGCCCCTTTAGGGTGGAAGTAGGGGAAAGGGGTCATTTTTCACAAAATCGGAAATTTCTCAAAATATTTCTAAGTGTCAAGGACACTTTTGGAAAATCTTCCCCAGGCTCCTGGAAGCCTCCTCGGTACGCCTCCGGCGGTTTCCCCCTGCCTGGAAGTCTGACACTTGTCTGAAATTTTTAGAGTATGAAAATGCGGTTTTTCACCCAAAATTCGACTTTGCGCCCATGACCCGCAAACTTCACCCACAGTTAGGTCACTGCCTTGGGGTACCTCACATCATATTGACGCCCCCCTGGCGTGGAAGTAGGGGAAACGTGTCAATTTTCACAAAATCATGATTTTCTGAAAATATTTCTAAGTGTCAAGGACACTTTTGGATAATCTTCCCCAGGCTCCTGGAAGCCTCGTCGGTACGCCTCCTGCGGTTTCCCCCTGCCTGGAAGTCTGACACTTGTCTGAAATTTTTAGAGTATGAAAATGCGGTTTTTCACCCAAAATTCGACTTTGCGCCCATGACCCGCAAACTTCACCCACAGTTAGGTCACTGCCTTGGGGTACCTCACATCATATTGACGCCCCCCTGGCGTGGAAGTAGGGGAAACGTGTCAATTTTCACAAAATCGTGATTTTCTGAAAATATTTCTAAGTGTCAAGGACACTTTTGGAAAATCTTCCCCAGGCTCCTGGAAGCCTCCTCGGTACGCCTCCGGCGGTTTCCCCCTGCCTGGAAGTCTGACACTTGTCTGAAATTTTTAGAGTATGAAAATGCGGTTTTTCACCCAAAATTCGACTTTGCGCCCATGACCCGCAAACTTCACCCACAGTTAGGTCACTGCCTTGGGGTACCTCACATCATATTGACGCCCCCCTGGCGTGGAAGTAGGGGAAACGTGTCAATTTTCACAAAATCATGATTTTCTGAAAATATTTCTAAGTGTCAAGGACACTTTTGGATAATCTTCCCCAGGCTCCTGGAAGCCTCGTCGGTACGCCTCCTGCGGTTTCCCCCTGCCTGGAAGTCTGACACTTGTCTGAAATTTTTAGAGTATGAAAATGCGGTTTTTCACCCAAAATTCGACTTTGCGCCCATGACCCGCAAACTTCACCCACAGTTAGGTCACTGCCTTGGGGTACCTCACATCATATTGACGCCCCCCTGGCGTGGAAGTAGGGGAAACGTGTCAATTTTCACAAAATCGTGATTTTTTTCAAAATATTTCTAAGTGTCAAGGACACTTTTGGATAATCTTCCCCAGGCTCCTGGAAGCCTCCTCGGTACGCCTCCTGCGGTTTCTCCCTGCCTGGAAGTCTGACACTTGTCTGAAATTTTTAGAGTATGAAAATGCGGTTTTTCACCCAAAATTCGACTTTGCGCCCATGACCCGCAAACTTCACCCACAGTTAGGTCACTGCCTTGGGGTACCTCACATCATATTGACGCCCCCCCTGGCGTGGAAGTAGGGGAAACGTGTCAATTTTCACAAAATCGTGATTTTCTGAAAATATTTCTAAGTGTCAAGGACACTTTTGGATAATCTTCCCCAGGCTCCTGGAAGCCTCCTCGGTACGCCTCCTGCGGTTTTCCCCTGCCTGGAAGTCTGACACTTGTCTGAAATTTTTAGCGCATGAAAACGCGGTTTTTCACCCAAAATTCGACTTTGCGCCCGTGACTCGCAAACTTCACCCACATTTAGGCGACTGTCCTGGGGTACCTCACAACATATTGACGCCCCCCTGGCGTGGAAGTAGGGGAAACGTGTCAATTTTCACAAAATCGTGATTTTCTGAAAATATTTCTAAGTGTCAAGGACACTTTTGGATAATCTTCCCCAGGCTCCTGGAAGCCTCCTCGGTACGCGCCTCCTGCGGTTTTCCCCTGCCTGGAAGTCTGACACTTGTCTGAAATTTTTAGCGCATGAAAACGCGGTTTTTCACCCAAAATTCGACTTTGCGCCCGTGACTCGCAAACTTCACCCACATTTAGGCGACTGTCCTGGGGTACCTCACAACATATTGACGCCCCCCTGGCGTGGAAGTAGGGGAAACGTGTCAATTTTCACAAAATCGTGATTTTCTGAAAATATTTCTAAGTGTCAAGGACACTTTTGGATAATCTTCCCCAGGCTCCTGGAAGCCTCCTCGGTACGCCTCCTGCGGTTTTCCCCTGCCTGGAAGTCTGACACTTGTCTGAAATTTTTAGCGCATGAAAACGCGGTTTTTCACCCAAAATTCGACTTTGCGCCCGTGACTCGCAAACTTCACCCACATTTAGGCGACTGTCCTGGGGTACCTCACAACATATTGACGCCCCCCTGGCGTGGAAGTAGGGAAACGTGTCAATTTTCACAAAATCGTGATTTTCTGAAAATATTTCTAAGTGTCAAGGGCACTTTTGGATAATCTTCCCCAGGCTCCTGGAAGCCTCCTCGGTACGCCTCCTGCGGTTTTCCCCTGCCTGGAAGTCTGACACTTGTCTGAAATTTTTAGAGTATGAAAATGCGGTTTTTCACCCAAAATTCGACTTTGCGCCCATGACCCGCAAACTTCACCCACAGTTAGGTCACTGCCTTGGGGTACCTCAACATCATATTGACGCCCCCCTGGCGTGGAAGTAGGGGAAACGTGTCAATTTTCACAAAATCGTGATTTTCTGAAAATATTTCTAAGTGTCAAGGGCACTTTTGGATAATCTTCCCCAGGCTCCTGGAAGCCTCCTCGGTACGCCTCCTGCGTTTTCCCCTGCCTGGAAGTCTGACACTTGTCTGAAATTTTTAGAGTATGAAAATGCGGTTTTTCACCCAAAATTCGACTTTGCGCCATGACTCGCAAACTTCACCCACATTTGGGCGACTGTCCTGGGGTACCTCACAACATATTGACGCCCCCCTGGCGTGGAAGTAGGGGAAACGTGTCAATTTTCACAAAATCGTGATTTTCTGAAAATATTTCTAAGTGTCAAGGACACTTTTGGAAAATCTTCCCCAGGCTCCTGGAAGCCTCCTCGGTACGCCTCCGGCGGTTTCCCCCTGCCTGGAAGTCTGACACTTGTCTGAAATTTTTAGAGTATGAAAATGCGGTTTTTCACCCAAAATTCGACTGTGCGCCCATGACTCGCAAACTTCACCCACATTTGGGCGACTGTCCTGGGGTACCTCACAACATATTGACGCCCCCCTGGCGTGGAAGTAGGGGAAACGTGTCAATTTTCACAAATCGTGATTTTCTGAAAATATTTCTAAGTGTCAAGGGCACTTTTGGATAATCTTCCCCAGGCTCCTGGAAGCCTCCTCGGTACGCCTCCTGCGGTTTTCCCCTGCCTGGAAGTCTGACACTTGTCTGAAATTTTTAGAGTATGAAAATGCGGTTTTTTCACCCAAAATTCGACTTTGCGCCCATGACTCGCAAACTTCACCCACATTTGGGCGACTGTCCTGGGGTACCTCACAACATATTGACGCCCCCCTGGCGTGGAAGTAGGGGAAACGTGTCAATTTTCACAAAATCGTGATTTTCTGAAAATATTTCTAAGTGTCAAGGACACTTTTGGAAAATCTTCCCCAGGCTCCTGGAAGCCTCCTCGGTACGCCTCCGGCGGTTTCCCCCTGCCTGGAAGTCTGACACCTGTCTGAAATTTTTAGAGTATGAAAATGCGGTTTTTTCACCCAAAATTCGACTGTGCGCCCATGACTCGCAAACTTCACCCACATTTGGGCGACTGTCCTGGGGTACCTCACAACATATTGACGCCCCCCTGGCGTGGAAGTAGGGGAAACGTGTCAATTTTCACAAAATCGTGATTTTCTGAAAATATTTCTAAGTGTCAAGGACTCTTTTGGATAATCTTCCCCAGGCTCCTGGAAGCCTCCTCGGTACGCCTCCTGCGGTTTCTCCCTGCCTGGAAGTCTGACACCTGTCCTGAAATTTTTAGAGTATGAAAATGCGGTTTTTCACCCAAAATTCGACTGTGCGCCCATGACTCGCAAAACTTCACCCACATTTGGGCGACTGTCCTGGGGTACCTCACAACATATTGACGCCCCCCTGGCGTGGAAGTAGGGGAAACGTGTCAATTTTCACAAAATCGTGATTTTCTGAAAATATTTCTAAGTGTCAAGGGCACTTTTGGATAATCTTCCCCAGGCTCCTGGAAGCCTCCTCGGTACGCCTCCTGCGGTTTTCCCCTGCCTGGAAGTCTGACACTTGTCTGAAATTTTTAGAGTATGAAAATGCGGTTTTTCACCCAAAATTCGACTTTGCGCCCATGACCCGCAAACTTCACCCACAGTTAGGTCACTGCCTTGGGGTACCTCACATCATATTGACGCCCCCCTGGCGTGGAAGTAGGGGAAACGTGTCAATTTTCACAAAATCGTGATTTTCTGAAAATATTTCTAAGTGTCAAGGACTCTTTTGGATAATCTTCCCCAGGCTCCTGGAAGCCTCCTCGGTACGCCTCCTGCGGTTTCTCCCTGCC
>NW_027193447.1:0-86355 GCF_032444005.1 Ranitomeya imitator
CGACTTCAGTTAGTGCCACATCCTCTCAGGCACAGAGCACTGGAGAGCAGCCATCTGTCTCTTCACCACCTGCCAAATTGGCCAGGCAGTCAGAGAGCCCAGGACAGGAGCCGTCTCTACTTCTGTTCTCTGAATCTCTTGGCTTGGAAACAGGGGGCCAGCCAAGCAGCATTGGAGAAATGGAAGAAGAGGCAGTGTGCAGTGATGCCCAACACCTTTTTCTCTCTGACTCTGAAGAGGCAGGTGGGCCAGTGCCTCCGGTGACCACAGCGCAGTACGCATCTGATGATGAAACTCAGGTGCCGCTTTCTCGTGCGTACTGTGCTGCTGAGACTACCCAGGAGGAGCAGTTGGTGGCAGAGGGTAGTGAGAGATGATGAGGTCCTTGACCCATCGTGGCGTGAGGAACAGGAAGGTGGTGGGAGCAGCTCAGAGGAAGAGCTTCCTCTTACGGGCCAAAGAGGGAGAGGGAGGGGGAAGACTGCGGAGCCTGTAGCCTCCACTTTGGCACCCGTTAGGAGCCTGTCTCTTTCCAAAGCCAAAAAGGGCGCTCCCAAGACTTGCAGTGCCTGGTCCTTTTTTGACACAGTTGCAGATGACATTTGTTTTGTCAAATGCAAGCTGTGTCATCATAAAGTAAAAAGAGGGAAAAATGTCAGCAACCTCAATACCACAAATATGTGGAAACATGTGCGGACCAGGCACGCGGTGGAGTTACAGAAACACACTGAAGATGTAGGCCAACCAACAGCGGCAGCTACCACCTCTTCAGCTCGTGTTGCCTCTTCCTCCAGCTCACGCACAGCTGGTTTGGCTTCCTCCCAGAGACCTTGTGTAATTCCACCCACAGCACCACCTTCCCAGTCATCCTCACACTCCCAGTCTACTCTACAGCCATCGGTAGTACAGGCATGGGAGAAAAGGCGGGCATTCTCGGCCAACCACCCCCGAGCACAGGCTCTGAATGCAGGCATTGCCAAACTGTTGTCCCTGGAAATGCTCTCGTTCAGGCTGGTGGAGACTGACAGCTTCCGTGACTTGATGGCATTGGCAGTCCCACAGTACAAGGTGCCCAGCCGCTTTTACTTCAGCAGGCAGGCTGTCCCTGCCCTGCACAGGCATGTTGAGGCAAACATAAAACATGCGCTACTGAACGCCGTCAGTAGCAAGGTCCACCTCACCACCGATGCGTGGACCAGTCAGCATGGACAGGGGCGATATGTTTCCCTCACTGCCCATTGGGTTAATGTTGTTGAGCCAGGTACAGATCGTGCGAGTGGCGCAGGACGTGTCCTGCCCACTCCAAGGATTGCAGGAATCCAGTCTGTACGCATCGACTCCTCCTCTTACACCAGTTCCTCTGATTCCTCTCTGCAGGATCCGTCACAGTCCACCCCCACATGGACCCGTGAACGTTTACCTATGACCGACATGAGCACAGCCGTGGCCAAACGTCAGCAGGCCGTCTTGAAACTAGTTTCATTGGGGCATCGAAGCCACACAGCGCAGGAGCTCTGGAATGCCATAAAGCAGGAGAGCGATGTGTGGTTACTGCCAGCGAATCTCCAGCCAGGCATGGTAGTGTGTGACAATGGCCGAAATCTGGTGGCAGCTTTGGCCCTTGGCAACCTCACTCACATCCCATGTCTGGCACATGTGCTCAATTTGGTTGTGCAGAGTTTTCTGAGGGACTATCCGGATCTTGATGCCCTGCTGCACAAGGTCCGCCTAGAGTGTGCTCACTTGCGGCGTTCCAGCTTGGCCAGATCCCGCATTGCTGCTCTGCAGCGCCGATTCCGCCTTCCGGAACACCGCATCATATGTGACCTACCTACCCGGTGGAATTCCACGTTACATATGTTGGAGCGGTTGTGTGAGCAGCAGCAAGCAGTTATGGAGTACCAGCTGCATCAGGCGCAAAGAAGTCGCAGTCAGCGCCGATCAGACTTCACAACCACAGAGTGGGCCACTATGAAGGACGTCTGCCAGGTTTTGCGTCCTTTTGATTATTCCACGCGGATGGCAAGTGCAGATGATGCACTAGTCAGCATGACTGTCCCCCTTATCTGCCTGCTTCAGCAAACTTTGCAAGGTTTAAGGGATGATGTGGTGGAAGAGGTGGAGGATGAGGAGTCACCTTTTCCATCAGCTTCTGGAGAGTCAGCGCCACGTGGTTCCTCACAAAGGGGTACGCAGGGGCCAATTTGTGAGGAGGATGAGGAGGAGTCAATGGAGGAGGAAGAGCTCCGTCCAGAGGAGGGAGCGACACAATTGTCCAGTGGTCAGTGTGTACAGCGAGGGTGGGGTGATGACGAGCGGGCAGAGATCATGTCTCAAGCAGGGGACAGCGTTTCTGGGCCGGTTGGCACTCTGCAGCACATGGTGGATTTCATGCTGCAGTGCCTGAGAAACGACCGCCGCATCGACCACATTCTCAACATGCCTGATTATTGGGTGTTCACCCTCCTCGATCCTCGCTACCGGGACAACGTCCAAAACCTCATCCCTGCGTTGACCCGGGAGCGTAAATTGCGGGAGTACCACGACACACTGGTGAATTCCATCATCTTCTCCTGTCCAACTGAGAGGAGTGCTGCTAGTGCTTTACAAAGCAGCTCAGTGCGTCGAGGCAGTGGGGGAGGCTCTGCCCAAAGAGGGAGCAGAAGCAGTGCCTCTGCCCAAGGCAAGCCCAGTATGGCACAACTCTGGCACACTTTTGTGTGCCCGCCCCAAATGTCTACACCATCACCGGCGGCTCCAGTCAGCAGGAGGCAACGGTTCCGTCAGATGGTGACAGACTACATGGCTTGCCCTCTTACTGTACTCCCAGACGGCTCTTCCCCGTTCAAGTTTTGGGTCTCTAAGCTGGATACATGGCCAGAGCTAAGCCAGTATGCATTGGAGGTGCTGGCTTGCCCTGCGGCTAGTGTCTTATCGGAACGTGTCTTTAGTGCCGCAGGTGGTGTACTAACAGACCGTCGCATGCGACTATCCTCCGATAACGTTGACCGGCTTACTTTCCTGAAAATGAACCAGGCCTGGATCTCGCAGGAATTTGCCACTCCTCTGCCTGATTAAGTAATTGGGTGTCATCCAGGTCTCCTGCTGTGTTCATCTTTCTACCACCTGAACTGCTATTCCTGGGCTCCAACACCGCCAGTTGCGGCTCAGAAGTGCAGGCTGCACAGTAAAAACATACGACCCAGTGTTATTGGGTTTCAGTAACGTCAGCTGATCCCCAGCTGTGTAGCCGGCAATGTGTCCTGCGACCGCCACGCTGGCACAACAACCTAAATGTAAGGGAACCTGTCCCCCCCCCCCCCCCGTCGTTTGTTACTGAAAGAGCCATCTTGTGCAGCAGTAATGCTGCACAAGGAAAAGGTAGCTCTTTTTTTTTAGCTCTTTGCACACGCAGAACTTAACACTTATAAAATGTGTTCACTGATACCGTTATACCGTCCCGGAGCTGGGACTTTCCTTCGTAATGTGACGCAGCACAGCCGTCATTCCTACCCCCTTGGTGCCATGCGCTGCCTCCTCAGCGTTGTTTTAAGCTGTCACGGAGCCTGCGCTGTTCTGTTATCCCTTGGGCATGCCCTATTTGTGCTGCCTGTCTTCTGACATAATTTGGTGTCAGGCTGGCTGCGCCTGTGCGGCCGCGGTGCCCGAGATCCCGCCTCGCAGTGTCTTCTGATTGAGTCACACTGCGGGCCTGGGATCCATGGGCATGCGCAGTGCATATCTTCCCCTCGGGCTCTCGCTCATTTCCCTCCGCCTTCTTTAGACTGTGCGCCGTCAGCTGATCCCTAGCATGCCACGGCCGTGACACCGCACAGTCTGAAGAAGAGGGAAGGAGGGGAGTGAGAGTCGAGGTTATGCACTGTGCATGCCCATGGTTCCAAGGCCCGCAGTGGGATTACGTTAGATGAGACTGCGAGGTGGGATCTGGAGCAGCGTGGACGCACAGGCACTGACAGCCTGACACCAAATTATGTCAGAAGACAGGCAGCGCTAATTGGGCATGGCCAAGGGCTAACAGAACAGCGCAGGCTCCGTGGCAGCTTAAAACAACGCTGAGGAGGCAGCGCACGGCATCAAGGGGATAGGAATGACAGCTGTGCTGTGTCCCATTACGAAGGAAATTCGCACCTCCGGAACGGTTTAACGGTATAAAGGGACACATTTTTAGTGTTTACTTCGGTGTTTGCAAGGAGCATAATTAAAAGAGCAACCTTTTCCTTTTGCATCCTTAGTGCTGCACAACATGGCTCTTTCAGCTACAAACGTCTTGGGGGGGGGGGGGTTAAAGGTTTCCTTTCAACTTGCTCCAATCAGGCTTCGGCCTACACTCTGTTCCTCTGCTCCTCCTGCTGTCCCTGGGCTCTAACACCGCCAGTTGGTGCCTGGAAGTGCTGTGTGCACAGTCAACAGTCGCTCCTCTGTTATTGGGGTTCAGTAACGTCAGCTGATCCCCAGCTGTGTGTGCGGCAATACCTCCAATCTGCTCCTCCTGCTGTCCCTGGGCTCTAACACCGCCAGTTGGTGCCTGGAAGTGCTGTGTGCACAGTCAACAGTCGCTCCTCTGTTATTGGGGTTCAGTAACGTCAGCTGATCCCCAGCTGTGTATCCGGCAACGTGTCATGCGACCGCCACGCTGGCACAACTAAAATGTAAGGGGACCTGTCCCCCCCCCCCCCCCCTAGGCGTTTGTTACTGAAAGAGCCACCATGTGCAGCACTAATACTGCACAAGGGAAAGGTCGCTCTTGAAATTATGCTCCTTGCAAACGCTGAACTACACACTCATGTAATGTGTCCCCTCACACCGTCCAACCGTCCCGGAGGTGGGACTTTCCTTTGTAATGTGACGCAGCACAGCCGTCATTGCTACCCCCTTGGCACCGTGCGCTGCCTCCTTAGCGTTGTTTGATTCCGTCATGGACCCTGCGCTGTTATGTTATCCCTTGGCCATGCACAGTTTGCGCTGCCCGTCCTCTGACATCATTTGTTGTCGTCCTGGCTGCGCCTGTGCGTCCACGCTGCCCGAAATCACACCTCGCAGTGTCGTCTAATGTGATCCCACAGTGGGCCTGGTATCCATGGCCATGCGCAGTGCATATACTAGCCTCTCACTCCCCTTCTTCACGCTTCTTCAGACTAGGCGGCGTCAGCTGATCCCTAATAGCATGCCACGGCCGTGACGCCGCACAGTCTGAAGAAGCAGGAAGGAGGTGAGTGAGAGGCGATGATATGCACTGCGCATGCCCATGGATCCCTGGCCCGCAGTGGGACTACATTAGATGACACTGCAAGGTTGGATCTCGGGCAGCTTGGACGCACAGGCACTGCCAGCCTGACACCTACATGATGTCAGAAGACGGGCACCGCTAACTGTGCATGGCCAAGGGATAACATTACAGTGCGGGCTCCGTGACAGAACCAAACAACGTTGAGGAGGTGGTGCCCGGCACCAAGGGGGTTGGAATGACGGCTGTGCTGTGTCACATTACAAAGGAAAGTCCCACTTCCGGGATGGTTTGACGGTGTGAGGGGACACATTATATGAGTGTGTACTTCAGCGTTTGCAAGGAGCATAATTTTCGGAGCCACCATTTTCCATGTGCAGTATTACTGCTGTACAAGATGGCTCTTTCAGCAACAAATGCCTGGGGGGGGGGGTTAAAGGTTCCCTTTCAACTTGCTCCACTGCAGGCTTCGGCCTACACTCTGCTCCTCTTTGATTCCCTGGGTTTCAACACTGTCAGTTGCCACCTGGAAGTGTTGTCTACACAGAAAAAAAGACTAGGTGATGTGTCAGTGGGGTTCAGCACCGCCAGCTGTTCCCCTGCTGTGTAGTCGGCAACGTGTCCAGCACAAGCCACGCTGGCACAACAGAACAAAAGCTGCCACCAGTGCAGGCTTCGGCCTACACTCTGCTCCTCTCCTCCTCCTGCTGACCCTGGGCTCAAACACCGCTAGTTTTTGCCCGGAAGTGCTAGCTGCACAGAGAAAAACACCAGCCAATGTGTTAGTGGGGTTCAGCAACGCCAGCTGTTCCCCTGCTGTGTAGCCGGCAACGTGACCTGCAAACGCCACGCAGGCACATGAACTGAAATTAAAGGGAACCTGGCCCCACCCCCCCAGGTGTTTCTATGTATAACAGCCACCTAGTACAGCAGTACTGCTGCATTTGTACAAGGTGGCTGACTTTTTCTCCTTGCCCACGTGGAACTCAACACGTACAAAATGTGTCTCATTGAGACCATTCCACTGTCCCTGAGGTGTGACTTTCCTTTGTAATGATACGCAGCACCCCCCTTGGTAGCGTTTCCCGTCTTTTGTCATCATGGTTAGCTGGCTGCGCCTGTGCATCCGCCCTGCTAGAAACAACGCCCCTCGTTGTCATATTTATTTTGTCAGCGAGGGTGTGGTTTATGGGCACGAGCAGTGCATATGTTCGCCTGTCTTAACTCATCTCCTTCCGCCTTCTTCAGACTGTGCGGCCTCCTGGCCGTGGTAGGCGATAAGGGATCAGCTGAGGCCGCCCAGTCTGGAGCAGGTGTAAGGACATGTGTAAGCGGCAAACCTATTTACTGCACAAGGCCACGAATCCCAGCCACGCAGTGTGATTTTTTGAAAACACACTGTGGGTCTGGGATTCATGTCCATCGCTAACCGCAACGGCCGACATGAAATGAGGTCAGAAGACAGGAAGCGCTCACAGCGCATGGCCAAGGGATCACAATAGCGCAGACTCCTGTACAGCAAATAACAACGCTCAGGAATCTGCGCCCAGTACCTAGGTGCAAATTTTTACACCTGTGCTGCGTCTCGTTAAAAAGACAAGTCACGCCTCCACAACTGTTTGACAGTATAATGGGCTAAATAGTGTACGTGTTTTAGTCAGCGTGTGCAAGGAGCAAAACAAATAGAGCAACCTTTTACTTGTGCAGCATTAATGCTGCACAAGGTGTGGCTCTTGTACCTTGCAACACCTGAGGGGGGGGTTAAAGGTAACCTTTGAAATTGGTTCAACTAGGCTTCGGCCTACACTCTGCTCCTCTACTCCTCCTGCTGACCCTGGGCTCAAACACCGCTAGTTTTTGCCCGGAAATGCTAGCTGCACAGAGAAAAACACCAGCCAATGTGTCAGTGGGGTTCAGCAACGCCAGCTGTTCCCCTGCTGTGTAGCTTGCAATGTGACCTGCAAACGCCACGCAGGCACATGAACTGAAATTGAAGGGAGCCTGCCCCCCACCCACAGGTGTTTCTATGTATATCAGCCACCTTGTACAGCAGTACTGCTGCATTTGTACGAGGTGGCTGACTTTTTCTCCTTGCCCACGTGGAACTCAACACGTACAAAATGTGTCTCATTAGAGACCATTACAATGTCCCTGAGGTGTGACTTTCCTTTGTAATGACACGCAGCACCACCCTTGTTAGCGCTTCCCGTCTTTTGACATCATTGGTTAGCTGGCTGCGCCTGTGCATCTCCCCTGCTCGAAACAACGGCCCTCGGTGTCTTATTTTTTTGGACAGCGAGGGTGTGATTGATGGGCATGTGCAGTGCATATGTTTGCCTGTGTTCACTCATCTCCTTCCGCCTTCTTCAGACTGGGTGTCCTCATGGCCGCGGCAGGCGATAAGGGATCAGATGAGGCCGCCCAGTCTGAAGCAGGTGTAAGGACATGTGTGAGCGGCAAACATATTTAGTGCACCAGGGCACAAATCCCAGCACCGCAGTGTGATTTTTTAAAAACACACTGTGGGTCTGGGATTCATGTCCATCGCTAACCGCAACGGCCGACATGAAATGAGGTCAGAAGACAGGAAGCGCTCACAGCGCATGGCCAAGGGATCACAATAGCGCAGACTCCTGTACAGCAAATAACAACGCTCAGGAATCTGCGCCCAGTACCTAGGTGCAAATTTTGACACCTGTGCTGCGTCTCGTTAAAAAGACAAGTCACGCCTCCACAACTGTTTGACAGTATAATGGGCTAAATAGTGTACGTGTTTAATTCAGCGTGTGCAAGGAGCAAAATTAAATAGAGCAACCTTTGACTTGTGCATCATTAATGCTGTTCAAGGTGTGGCTCTTGTACCTTGCAACACCTGAGGGGGGGGTTAAAGGTAACCTTTGAAATTGGTTCAACTAGGCTTCGGCCTACACTCTGCTCCTCTACTCCTCCTGCTGACCCTGGGCTCAAACACCGCTAGGTTTTGCCCGGAAATGCTAGCTGCACAGAGAAAAACACCAGCCAATGTGTTAGTGGGGTTCAGCACCGCCAGCTGTTCCCCTGCTGTGTAGTCGGCATCGTGTCCAGCACAAGCCACGCTGGCACAACCGACCAAAAGCTGCCACCAGTGCAGGCTTCGGCCTACACTTTGCTCCTCTCCTCCTCCTCCTGCTGACCCTGGGCTCTAACACCGCTAGTTTTTGCCCGGACATGCAATGTGCACAGAGAAAAACACCAGTCAATGTGTCAGTGGGGTTCAGCAACGCCAGCTGTTCCCCTGCTGTGTAGCTTGCAACGTGACCTGCAAACGCCACGCAGGCACATGAACTGAAATTGAAGGGAGCCTGCCCCCCACCCACAGGTGTTTCTATGTATATCAGCCACCTTGTACAGCAGTACTGCTGCATTTGTACGAGGTGGCTGACTTTTTCTCCTTGCCCACGTGGAACTCAACACGTACAAAATGTGTCTCATTAGAGACCATTACAATGTCCCTGAGGTGTGACTTTCCTTTGTAATGACACGCAGCACCACCCTTGTTAGCGCTTCCCGTCTTTTGACATCATTGGTTAGCTGGCTGCGCCTGTGCATCTCCCCTGCTCGAAACAACGGCCCTCGGTGTCTTATTTTTTTGGACAGCGAGGGTGTGATTGATGGGCATGTGCAGTGCATATGTTTGCCTGTGTTCACTCATCTCCTTCCGCCTTCTTCAGACTGGGTGTCCTCATGGCCGCGGCAGGCGATAAGGGATCAGATGAGGCCGCCCAGTCTGAAGCAGGTGTAAGGACATGTGTGAGCGGCAAACATATTTAGTGCACCAGGGCACAAATCCCAGCACCGCAGTGTGATTTTTTAAAAACACACTGTGGGTCTGGGATTCATGTCCATCGCTAACCGCAACGGCCGACATGAAATGAGGTCAGAAGACAGGAAGCGCTCACAGCGCATGGCCAAGGGATCACAATAGCGCAGACTCCTGTACAGCAAATAACAACGCTCAGGAATCTGCGCCCAGTACCTAGGTGCAAATTTTGACACCTGTGCTGCGTCTCGTTAAAAAGACAAGTCACGCCTCCACAACTGTTTGACAGTATAATGGGCTAAATAGTGTACGTGTTTAATTCAGCGTGTGCAAGGAGCAAAATTAAATAGAGCAACCTTTGACTTGTGCATCATTAATGCTGTTCAAGGTGTGGCTCTTGTACCTTGCAACACCTGAGGGGGGGGTTAAAGGTAACCTTTGAAATTGGTTCAACTAGGCTTCGGCCTACACTCTGCTCCTCTACTCCTCCTGCTGACCCTGGGCTCAAACACCGCTAGTTTTTGCCCGGAAATGCTAGCTGCACAGAGAAAAACACCAGCCAATGTGTTAGTGGGGTTCAGCACCGCCAGCTGTTCCCCTGCTGTGTAGTCGGCAACGTGTCCAGCACAAGCCACGCTGGCACAACAGAACAAAAGCTGCCACCAGTGCAGGCTTCGGCCTACACTTTGCTCCTCTCCTCCTCCTGCTGACCCTGGGCTCAAACAACGCCAGTTTCTGCCCGGACATGCTAGCTGCACAGAGAAAAACACCAGCCAATGTGTTAGTGGGGTTCAGCACCGCCAGCTGTTCCCCCGCTGTGTAGCCGGCATCGTGTCCAGCACAAGCCACGCTGGCACAACCGACCAAAAGCTGCCACCAGTGCAGGCTTCGGCCTACACTTTGCTCCTCTCCTCCTCCTCCTGCTGACCCTGGGCTCTAACACCGCTAGTTTTTGCCCGGACATGCAATGTGCACAGAGAAAAACACCAGTCAATGTGTCAGTGGGGTTCAGCAACGCCAGCTGTTCCCCTGCTGTGTAGCTTGCAACGTGACCTGCAAACGCCACGCAGGCACATGAACTGAAATTGAAGGGAGCCTGCCCCCCACCCCCCCAGGTGTTTCTATGTATAACAGCCACCTTGTACAGCAGTACTGCTGCATTTGTACAAGGTGGCTGACTTTTTCTCCTTGCACACGTGGAACTCAACAAGTACAAAATGTGTCTCATTACAGACCATTACAATGTCCCTGAGGTGTGACTTTCCTTTTTAATGACACGCAGCACCCCCATTGTTAGCGCTGCCCGTCTCCTGACATCATTGGTTGGCTGGCTGTGCCTGTGCGTCCCCCCTGCCCGACACAACGCCCCCCGTTGTCTCATATATTTTGACTGCGAGGGTGTGATTGATGGGCACGAGCAGTGCATATGTTCCCCTGTTTTCACTCCCCTCCTTCCGCCTTCTTCTGACTGTGCGGCCTCATGGCCGCGGCATGCGATAAGGGATCAGCTGAGGCCGCCCAGTCTGAAGCAGGTGTAAGGACATGTGTGAGCGGCGAACATATTTACTGCACAAGGCCACGAATCCCAGCACCGCAGTGTGACTTTAGGAAAAGCCACTGTGGGTCTGGGATTTATGGCCATCGTTAACCGCACCGGCCAACATGAAATGAGGTCATGAGACGGCCTGCACTAACAGGGTATTGCCAAGGGATAACACAAGAGCGCAGACTCCTGTACAGCAAATAACAACGCTCAGGAATCTGCGCCCAGTACCTAGGTGCAAATTTTGACACCTGTGCTGCGTCTCCTTAAAAAGACTAGTAGTCACGCCTCCACTACTGTTTGACAGTATAATGGGCTAAATAGTGTACGTGTTTAATTCAGCGTGTGCAAGGAGCAAAATTAAATAGAGCAACCTTTGACTTGTGCATCAATAATGCTGTTCAAGGTGTGGCTCTTGTACCTTGCAACACCTGAGGGGGGGGTTAAAGGTAACCTTTGAAATTGGTTCAACTAGGCTTTGGCCAACACTGTGCTCCTCTACTCCTCCTGCTGACCCTGGGCTCAAACACCGCTAGTTTTTGCCCGGAAATGCTAGCTGCACAGAGAAAAACACCAGCCAATGTGTTAGTGGGGTTCAGCACCGCCAGCTGTTCCCCTGCTGTGTAGTCGGCAACGTGTCCAGCACAAGCCACGCTGGCACAACAGAACAAAAGCTGCCACCAGTGCAGGCTTCGGCCTACACTTTGCTCCTCTCCTCCTCCTGCTGACCCTGGGCTCAAACAACGCCAGTTTATGCCCGGACATGCTAGCTGCACAGAGAAAAACACCAGCCAATGTGTTAGTGGGGTTCAGCACCGCCAGCTGTTCCCCTGCTGTGCAGCTTGCAACGTGACCTGCAAACGCCACGCAGGCACATGAACTGAAATTGAAGGGAGCCTGGCCACCACCCCCAGGTGTTTCTATGTATAACAGCCACCTTGTACAGCAGTACTGCTGCATTTGTACAAGGTGGCTGACGTTTTCTCCTTGCCCACGTGGAACTCAACACGTACAAAATGTGTCTCTTTGAGACCATTCCACTGTCCCTGAGGTGTGACTTTCCTTTCTAATGATACGCAGCACCCCCCTTGGTAGCGCTTCCCGTCTTCTGACATCATTGGTTGGCTACTTGCGCCTGTTCGTCCGCCCTGCCTGAATAAAATGCTCCTCGTTGTCTTAATTATTTTGACTGCGAGGGTGTGATTGATGGGCACGAGCAGTGCATATCTTCGCCTGTCTTAACTCATCTCCTTCCGCCTTCTTCAGACTGTGCAGCCTCATGGCCGCGGCATGCGAGAAGGGATCAGCAGAGGCCGCCCAGTCTGAAGCAGGTGTAAGGACGTGTGTGAGCGGCCAAAATATTTACTGCTCAAGGCCACGAATCCCAGCACCGCAGTGTGGCTTTATGAAAAGACACTGTGGGTCTGGGATTTATGGCCATCGTTAACCGCACCGGCCAACATGAAATGAGGTCATAAGATGGGCAGCGCTAACAGGGCATTGCCAAGGGATAACACAAGAGCGCAGACTCCTGTACAGCAAATAACAACGCTCAGGAAGCTGCGCCAAGCACCAAGGCGTTATTTTGGACACCTGTGCTGCGTCTCATCAAAAAACCAAGTCACGCATCCACTACAGTTTGACTGTAGAATGGGGTAAATTGTGTATGTCTTTCATTCAGCGTGTGCAAGTAGACAAATTAATAGAGCAACCTTTCACTTGTGCAGCATTAATACTGCACAAGGTGTGTCTCTTGTACTTTGTAACACCTGAGGGGGGGGTTAAAGGTTTCCTTTGAAATTGGTTCAACTAGGCTTCGGCCTACACTCTGCTCCTCTCCTCCTCCTCCTGCTTCAACACGGGCTCTAACATCGCAAGTTTTTGCCCGCAAGTGCTAGCTGCACAGATAAAAACACACGCCATTGTGTTAGTGGGGTTCAGCAACGCCAGCTGTTCCCCCAGTGTGTAGCCGGCAAAGTGTCCTGCAAACGCAACGCAGACACAAAGCTGCCTCCAGTGCAGGCTTCGGCCTACACTCATCTCCCCCTGCTTACCCTTTGCTCCAACACCGCTAGTTGGGGCTCTAGGAAGACAATCTTTAATAGGCAAGGCAACGCATCCGGGTTCCAGCACCGCCAGCTGGTTCTCGGCAGTGTTCTTGTCACAGGTACTCCCTCGTGCCAAGCCTGGTTTCAGCACCGTCAGCTGTTTCCGGGTTGTGTCAACTTCACTGAGACGCCTATGCTTGCCCCGTCGTGGGGCGGTCGAGTTAGCCAACTCCAGGGTGCCTCCAGTTTAGGAGCTTCCTATGTGGGCTGCGTGAACTGGTAGTCAAGGCTGGTTCTGTAGTGCCAGTAGGCCCAGCTCCCCCTGTAGGACTGTTGGGGTTCGGTAACTGGGGCTGCCTCGCGGCCTAGCTGTTCTCTCCTCTCCTGTGGGCCTTGGGGTCCACCACCTGGTTTCAGCACCGTCAGCTGGTTCCGGGCCGAGCCTTTGGCTTAGGTGCCTCCTCCTGGGTAGCCGAGTTCCGCCAACGTTAGGCGGTCCTTGGTAGTGCTTTTAAGCGCGGGCACCTACAGCTTAGTAACCGGGTTCCAGCACCGTCAGCTGGTCCTCGGTCGTGCCATTGGCTCTTGCACACTGGGGCAACGCATCTGGGTTCCAGCACCGCCAGCTGGTTCTCGGCAGTGTTCTTGTCACAGGTACTCCCTCGTGCCAAGCCTGGTTTCAGCACCGTCAGCTGTTTCCGGGTTGTGTCAACTTCACTGAGACGCCTATGCTTGCCCCGTCGTGGGGCGGTCGAGTTAGCCAACTCCAGGGTGCCTCCAGTTTAGGAGCTTCCTATGTGGGCTGCGTGAACTGGTAGTCAAGGCTGGTTCTGTAGTGCCAGTAGGCCCAGCTCCCCCTGTAGGACTGTTGGGGTTCGGTAACTGCGGCTGCCTCGCGGCCTAGCTGTTCTCTCCTCTCCTGTGGGCCTTGGGGTCCACCACCTGGTTCCAGCACCGTCAGCTGGTTCCGGGCCGAGCCTTTGGCTTAGGTGCCTCCTCCTGGGTAGCCGAGTTCCGCCAACGCCAGGCGGTCCTTGGTAGTGCTTTTAAGCGCGGGCACCTACAGCTTAGTAACCGGGTTCCAGCACCGTCAGCTGGTCCTCGGTCGTGCCATTGGCTATTGCACACTGGGGCAACGCATCCGGGTTCCAGCACCGCCAGCTGGTTCTCGGCAGTGTTCTTGTCACAGGTACTCCCTCGTGCCAAGCCTGGTTTCAGCACCGTCAGCTGTTTCCGGGTTGTGTCAACTTCACTGAGACGCCTATGCTTGCCCCGTCGTGGGGCGGTCGAGTTAGCCAACTCCAGGGTGCCTCCAGTTTAGGAGCTTCCTATGTGGGCTGCGTGAACTGGTGGTCAAGGCTGGTTCTGTAGTGCCAGTAGGCCCAGCTCCCCCTGTAGGACTGTTGGGGTTCGGTAACTGCGGCTGCCTCGCGGCCTAGCTGTTCTCTCCTCTCCTGTGGGCCTTGGGGTCCACCACCTGGTTCCAGCACCGTCAGCTGGTTCCGGGCCGAGCCTTTGGCTTTATTTGCCTCCTCCTGGGTAGCCGAGTTCCGCCAACGCCAGGCGGTCCTTGGTAGTGCTTTTAAGCGCGGGCACCTACAGCTTAGTAACCGGGTTCCAGCACCGTCAGCTGGTCCTCGGTCGTGCCATTGGCTCTTGCACACTGGGGCAACGCATCCGGGTTCCAGCACCGCCAGCTGGTTCTCGGCAGTGTTCTTGTCACAGGTACTCCCTCGTGCCAAGCCTGGTTTCAGCACCGTCAGCTGTTTCCGGGTTGTGTCAACTTCACTGAGACGCCTATGCTTGCCCCGTCGTGGGGCGGTCGAGTTAGCCAACTCCAGGGTGCCTCCAGTTTAGGAGCTTCCTATGTGGGCTGCGTGAACTGGTAGTCAAGGCTGGTTCTGTAGTGCCAGTAGGCCCAGCTCCCCCTGTAGGACTGTTGGGGTTCGGTAACTGCGGCTGCCTCGCGGCCTAGCTGTTCTCTCCTCTCCTGTGGGCCTTGGGGTCCACCACCTGGTTCCAGCACCGTCAGCTGGTTCCGGGCCGAGCCTTTGGCTTAGGTGCCTCCTCCTGGGTAGCCGAGTTCCGCCAACGCCAGGCGGTCCTTGGTAGTGCTTTTAAGCGCGGGCACCTACAGCTTAGTAACCGGGTTCCAGCACCGTCAGCTGGTCCTCGGTCGTGCCATTGGCTCTTGCACACTGGGGCAACGCATCCGGGTTCCAGCACCGCCAGCTGGTTCTCGGCAGTGTTCTTGTCACAGGTACTCCCTCGTGCCAAGCCTGGTTTCAGCACCGTCAGCTGTTTCCGGGTTGTGTCAACTTCACTGAGACGCCTATGCTTGCCCCGTCGTGGGGCGGTCGAGTTAGCCAACTCCAGGGTGCCTCCAGTTTAGGAGCTTCCTATGTGGGCTGCGTGAACTGGTAGTCAAGGCTGGTTCTGTAGTGCCAGTAGGCCCAGCTCCCCCTGTAGGACTGTTGGGGTTCGGTAACTGCGGCTGCCTCGCGGCCTAGCTGTTCTCTCCTCTCCTGTGGGCCTTGGGGTCCACCACCTGGTTCCAGCACCGTCAGCTGGTTCCGGGCCGAGCCTTTGGCTTAGGTGCCTCCTCCTGGGTAGCCGAGTTCCGCCAACGCCAGGCGGTCCTTGGTAGTGCTTTTAAGCGCGGGCACCTACAGCTTAGTAACCGGGTTCCAGCACCGTCAGCTGGTCCTCGGTCGTGCCATTGGCTCTTGCACACTGGGGCAACGCATCCGGGTTCCAGCACCGCCAGCTGGTTCTCGGCAGTGTTCTTGTCACAGGTACTCCCTCGTGCCAAGCCTGGTTTCAGCACCGTCAGCTGTTTCCGGGTTGTGTCAACTTCACTGAGACGCCTATGCTTGCCCCGTCGTGGGGCGGTCGAGTTAGCCAACTCCAGGGTGCCTCCAGTTTAGGAGCTTCCTATGTGGGCTGCGTGAACTGGTAGTCAAGGCTGGTTCTGTAGTGCCAGTAGGCCCAGCTCCCCCTGTAGGACTGTTGGGGTTCGGTAACTGCGGCTGCCTCGCGGCCTAGCTGTTCTCTCCTCTCCTGTGGGCCTTGGGGTCCACCACCTGGTTCCAGCACCGTCAGCTGGTTCCGGGCCGAGCCTTTGGCTTAGGTGCCTCCTCCTGGGTAGCCGAGTTCCGCCAACGCCAGGCGGTCCTTGGTAGTGCTTTTAAGCGCGGGCACCTACAGCTTAGTAACCGGGTTCCAGCACCGTCAGCTGGTCCTCGGTCGTGCCATTGGCTCTTGCACACTGGGGCAACGCATCCGGGTTCCAGCACCGCCAGCTGGTTCTCGGCAGTGTTCTTGTCACAGGTACTCCCTCGTGCCAAGCCTGGTTTCAGCACCGTCAGCTGTTTCCGGGTTGTGTCAACTTCACTGAGACGCCTATGCTTGCCCCGTCGTGGGGCGGTCGAGTTAGCCAACTCCAGGGTGCCTCCAGTTTAGGAGCTTCCTATGTGGGCTGCGTGAACTGGTAGTCAAGGCTGGTTCTGTAGTGCCAGTAGGCCCAGCTCCCCCTGTAGGACTGTTGGGGTTCGGTAACTGCGGCTGCCTCGCGGCCTAGCTGTTCTCTCCTCTCCTGTGGGCCTTGGGGTCCACCACCTGGTTCCAGCACCGTCAGCTGGTTCCGGGCCGAGCCTTTGGCTTAGGTGCCTCCTCCTGGGTAGCCGAGTTCCGCCAACGCCAGGCGGTCCTTGGTAGTGCTTTTAAGCGCGGGCACCTACAGCTTAGTAACCGGGTTCCAGCACCGTCAGCTGGTCCTCGGTCGTGCCATTGGCTCTTGCACACTGGGGCAACGCATCCGGGTTCCAGCACCGCCAGCTGGTTCTCGGCAGTGTTCTTGTCACAGGTACTCCCTCGTGCCAAGCCTGGTTTCAGCACCGTCAGCTGTTTCCGGGTTGTGTCAACTTCACTGAGACGCCTATGCTTGCCCCGTCGTGGGGCGGTCGAGTTAGCCAACTCCAGGGTGCCTCCAGTTTAGGAGCTTCCTATGTGGGCTGCGTGAACTGGTAGTCAAGGCTGGTTCTGTAGTGCCAGTAGGCCCAGCTCCCCCTGTAGGACTGTTGGGGTTCGGTAACTGCGGCTGCCTCGCGGCCTAGCTGTTCTCTCCTCTCCTGTGGGCCTTGGGGTCCACCACCTGGTTCCAGCACCGTCAGCTGGTTCCGGGCCGAGCCTTTGGCTTAGGTGCCTCCTCCTGGGTAGCCGAGTTCCGCCAACGCCAGGCGGTCCTTGGTAGTGCTTTTAAGCGCGGGCACCTACAGCTTAGTAACCGGGTTCCAGCACCGTCAGCTGGTCCTCGGTCGTGCCATTGGCTCTTGCACACTGGGGCAACGCATCCGGGTTCCAGCACCGCCAGCTGGTTCTCGGCAGTGTTCTTGTCACAGGTACTCCCTCGTGCCAAGCCTGGTTTCAGCACCGTCAGCTGTTTCCGGGTTGTGTCAACTTCACTGAGACGCCTATGCTTGCCCCGTCGTGGGGCGGTCGAGTTAGCCAACTCCAGGGTGCCTCCAGTTTAGGAGCTTCCTATGTGGGCTGCGTGAACTGGTAGTCAAGGCTGGTTCTGTAGTGCCAGTAGGCCCAGCTCCCCCTGTAGGACTGTTGGGGTTCGGTAACTGCGGCTGCCTCGCGGCCTAGCTGTTCTCTCCTCTCCTGTGGGCCTTGGGGTCCACCACCTGGTTCCAGCACCGTCAGCTGGTTCCGGGCCGAGCCTTTGGCTTAGGTGCCTCCTCCTGGGTATCCGAGTTCCGCCAACGCCAGGCGGTCCTTGGTAGTGCTTTTAAGCGCGGGCACCTACAGCTTAGTAACCGGGTTCCAGCACCGTCAGCTGGTCCTCGGTCGTGCCATTGGCTCTTGCACACTGGGGCAACGCATCCGGGTTCCAGCACCGCCAGCTGGTTCTCGGCAGTGTTCTTGTCACAGGTACTCCCTCGTGCCAAGCCTGGTTTCAGCACCGTCAGCTGTTTCCGGGTTGTGTCAACTTCACTGAGACGCCTATGCTTGCCCCGTCGTGGGGCGGTCGAGTTAGCCAACTCCAGGGTGCCTCCAGTTTAGGAGCTTCCTATGTGGGCTGCGTGAACTGGTAGTCAAGGCTGGTTCTGTAGTGCCAGTAGGCCCAGCTCCCCCTGTAGGACTGTTGGGGTTCGGTAACTGCGGCTGCCTCGCGGCCTAGCTGTTCTCTCCTCTCCTGTGGGCCTTGGGGTCCACCACCTGGTTCCAGCACCGTCAGCTGGTTCTCGGCAGTGTCTTTTGCTCTTGTACCTTCTGCTCCCCATCCTGGTTCCAGTACCGTCAGCTGGTTCCGGGCAGAGCCTTTGGCTTAGGTGCCTCCTTCTGGGTATCCAAGTTCCACCAATGTCAGGTGGTCCTTGGTAGTGCTTTCAGGCACGGGTACCTCCTGCTTAGTAACCGGGTTCCAGTAACGTCAGCTGGTCCTTGGTAGTTCCATTGGCTCTTGGACATTCGGCTACCCATCCGGGTTCCAGTACCGTCAGCTGGTTCTCGGCAGTGTCTTTTGCTCTTGTACCTTCTGCTCCCCATCCTGGTTCCAGTAACGTCATCTGGTTCCGGGCAGAGCCTTTGGCTTAGGTGCCTCCTTCTGGGTATCCGAGTTCCGCCAACGTCAGGCGGTCCTTGGTAGTGCTTTTTAGCACGGGTACCTCCTGCTTAGTAACCGGGTTCCAGTAACGTCAGCTGGTCCTCGGTAGTTCCATAGGCTCTTGAACCTTCGGGTAGCCATCCGAGTTCCAGTTCCATCAGCTGGTTCTTGGCATTTTCTCAGCCTTCTTGTACCTTCTGCTACATTTCCAAGTTGAAGACCCTAACGTCGACAACCCGGAAGACCACCCCGATGACGACGACCCGGAAGACCACCCCGATGACGACGACGACGACGACGGCGGAGACGACGACGGCTGAGACGACGACGGCGGAGATGACGACACTGGAGACGAAGACCCTGGAGACGACAACATGGAAGACCGAGAAGCAGAAGAACAAGAGGCTGCAGAACAAAGAGCAGAAGAACATTAAGCATAAGACTTAATATCAGAGCAAAAGATATTATCTAAATTATATGCAGAAGAAGACTAAGCAGTGTATGGGGGTGAGTCCGTTCCTCCTCGTGGTGCCCCTGGATAAAGCCTGATGCTGCAGGCCAAACTGAACGCGGACAAATGTAACTTTTGTGACTGGCAGAACGGAAGGTGTAATCTTCCAACTTTTATAGACAACAACTACGGGAATGCCTGTCACAAATGAGAATATGATGAAGAAGTAGAATAGGAAGAATAATAACAGTGGAATAAAAAGAATATGTAGAATAGGAAGAATAATAATAGTTGAAGAAAATGAATATGAAGAATGTAATAAAAAAAAAAATAGGTAGAAGATGAAGAAGAAGATGAATAAGGTGAAGAAGTTGATGTCAAGGATGCTGATGATGATGAAGATGAAAGTGTGGGAAAAGAAAAAAAAAAAAAAAAGAAAAAAAAGAAGGGGAAGGGCGTGGAATAGTGAAACATCAATATCTGACAAAATAAAAAAAATTTACATACTCAATATCTTTTTCAATCCGAACTTCTTTAAAAAAAAAAAAAAAACATGCTATTCTATTTGATTGGACTAATCCTCATTGCCTTTAATGTCTCCGCCACCTCCCCCATACATCCTACATTATTCTTAGTTGTTTTCCTTCAGGTAGAATGAACCTACAAGGAAAGAAAGGGTTTATTTTAATTCCGATATTTTGGTCCCATTGACTTGCATTGGGATCGGGTATCGGTATCGGCGATATCCGATATTTTTTGAATATCGGCCGATCCAAACCGATACCGATACTTTCCGATATCGGAAGGTATCGCTCAACACTACTGTTGACAGAATGTACTTCATTTGTTTATGCAAAATCTTATTAAAATCTAATTATTTCCATTTTAGTCATTTATGGCATATCCACAAAATCTGCCATAACTGGGTATGTGTTCCATTTCTAGAAAATGGGAAAATGAGGGACTGGTTATTGTTCTACATGTAATAATAGCCCTTAAAAAGTGTTGAAATAAATGTATTTTATTTTATTCTTTTGATTCAGAGGTTTTAATAAGCATGTTTACCCTTAAAAAAAGTATAAAAGAAGCAAAGCCCCATTTCTTATAAAATGTTATCGATATCAATGGCTGGATCTAGCTCTATCAATATATAAGGCTAGGACCTATGGGCATAAAAAAGATGAGTTTTGATAACGAATAGTAGCCAAAAGGAAAGAAACAAATGAAGAAAACAAAAAATTAATGTTTTGTCTTATAAGCCCGGAGAACGACTAAGGTATGGACAGCTATATCTTTGGTAAGCATAGACAGATACTCAATTTCAACCAATGAGAAATACCTTAGAGAGGCTGCTGATATCCCAAATTTATATTTGCAAATATCATAATGGAATGTAGCAGTCCACCGGGAGCCACGATGTGAGGAGTTTTATGTTAGTGTATGGACAACTCAAAATTGCAAACTAAACTTCTACAACTCAAGTATTGATTTGTTCTTTCTCATAGATCTGAGCTGTAAACAATACTAAAGATTTCAGAAATTTAATTTAAACTTCATCAAGGCGAGATATAACTTACAATACTTCAGGTCCACTGGCTCCATGGAAAACAAGATCTGGTAATGTAGTTAGTCTCTGATTGCCGCTTAGGAATCTGACAGAAAGGAAAAAAAAAAGAAATGACTAAAAGTAAAAGATAAGGACAAGAACATGATAAACTTGTTCAATAAACTCACAGCTGATGCAAAACTGTGCCGTTGAAAGCATAGTTTTCTATCTCTTCAATATCATTCTGTACAAGCCGCCTGGAAGAAAAATAACTGTACCAGTTATGTCGAAAGAATAGAAACAAAAATCAATGAACCAATAAACTTTGTACTAATCCAACTAATAATATACCGTATATACTTGAGTATAAGCCAATACGAATATAAGCCGAGACCTCTAATTTTGCCACAAAAACTGGGAAAACTTATTGACTCGAGTATAAGCCTAAGGTGGGAAATGCAGCAGCTACCGGTAAATGTCAAAAGTAAAAATAGATACCAATAAAAGTAAAATGTATTGAGACATCAGTAGGTTAAATGTTTTTGAGTATCCATATTGAATCAGGAGCCCATATAATGCTCCATACAGTTCATGATGGGCCTCATATGGTGTTCCATACAAAAATATGCCCCATATAGTGCTGCACAAAAGTTAATAATGGCCCATAAGATGCTCCATATTAAAATATGCCCCATATAATGCAACACAAAGGATAATGATGGCTCCATAAGATGCTCCATAGAATAATATGCCCCTTATAACGCTCCATAAAGCTTGATGGCCTCATAAGATGCTTCATAGCATAATATGCCCCATATGCTGCTCCATAAAGGTTGATGGCCCCATAAGATGCTCCATAGAATAATATGCTCCGTATGCTGCTGCTGCAATTAAAAAAAAATTACATACTCACCTCTCGTCACTGGGGGTCTGATACCGGTGTCCTGAGCAGGCGAGGACACCGGCGTACTATGGGGGCCAGATGCGGAGTCGCCACTGGCTCAGAACACCAGAACTTGCTATATTCACCTGTCCCCGTTCCACCGCCACACGCCGCTGTGTCGTCTGGCTCTCTGCAGTGATGCAGTCCCTGCTTCTCCGATGGTCTCCGACATGTGCCGGCAGCTGGTTCCAGTGTTCAGCGGTCCCATGGTACTGCTCACTAAAGTAATGAATATGCGCTCCACGCCTATGGGAGTGAAGGCGCGTCCATATTCATTACTTTAATGAGCGATACCACGTTACCGCTGAACACAGGAAGAGCTGCAGAGACCATCTGAGAAGCAGGGACGTGCAGAGACACATCAGACGGGGGTGAGTATGATGTGACAGCCCCCACTCCTGTCGCTCCTCCTCCCACGCTGACCCCCTGGGACAATGACTCGAGTATAAGCCGAGAGGAGCACTTTCAGCTTAAAAAAATGGGCTGAAAATGTCAGCTTATATTCGAGTATATACAGTATGTTCTGTCACAAAACCATGTATGCGAACACCCAACTTTTTATAGCACTGCTCCCCTCCTTTCGGCTCTTTGTTTGACAGGGATGAGGGGGTTGCTGATGTTCCAGCTTGATTGACAGTTCGGGCATGATCATGCCACTAATCCAAACTGAGCACTCTCTGATGTTGCTAATAGAGGCAGCTTTGTGTCAGCAGCTTCAGAGGAATAAATGTTTCAGGAAACTGGCAGGGATTTTGCGCTAATAATGCAGTGATCCAGCCATTTTCAAAGCAGCTCTTACAAGACCTATAGAAAAATAGTTGTAAGTGCTGCACTCCTTGCCTAAAATACCAATCACCTTGGACAAACTTGGTAGTAGACAAAAAAATTATAAATCCCTATATTCTTGAAAATGAAGTGGATTTTTAATGACAAGTAAATTGCAAAGTTGTTTGTTTTAACAAGCACTTTTCAAATTTCACAGTTTATGGTGTTGACTAAACCCCTTCAAAGAGCATCTTGTCAGTAGGATCAACGTTCCTAAGTTGCCTATATGAGCATGCAGGTCATAGAAAGTTGAATGAAAAAAATGATAATTTGATATCTGCAATTTGATGAAAGATTCCAGAATAAACCATATTTTTCTCAATATGTAAACGAGCTAGTAAGATCTATGGAACCGGACACAGATATCCCTGAGAATCTTCAGAGCTTCTTATAAAGTAGAGGGGGCTATACCAAACCACTACAATGTTTCAGTTTCTTTTTTCTTTCACTCCCATACGACTTTCCTTCTTACAATCTCCTGCAATCCCTCCACCTAGTAAAGAATTAGTGATTTCTCCCTCAATACTCCCCAGCCATCTCACCTTCTCCTTAGAACTGTTCCTCCACATGCAAACCTTTTTCTCCAGACACTCATGGCCGCATCATGTCCTATCCTGATCCCACCTTCTAACGCTCTGTCTGCTACTCCTCATCTCTGGTGATGTATCCCCAAATCCCGGCCCTCCTCAACACATCCCCACACTCATTTCTAACCCCCTGCCATGATCCTCTGCATGTTTTCCCAACGATAATAACCTCATACCCATTCATCCAGCCCCCACTCCCCCAGTCCCCCTACCTGGAGCACCATGGAATGCACGCTTCATCTGCAGCAAACTGCCATTTATCCATGACATCTTCATCACCTACAAACTCTCCTTCCTTGGCATCACTGAAATCTGGCTCACCCCCTCAGCCTCTCCAGCTGCTCTTTCCTATGGTGGATTCCACCTCTCTCACACACCTCACCCCAGCAACAAACGTAGTGGAGGGGTTGGCTTGCTCCTGTCCGACACCTGCTCCTTTACTCCAATCCCACTACCACCCTCTGCTACTCTTCCCTTTTTCGAGGTGCACTCTGTCCGCATCTATTCCCCCTCCAACCGCCAGCTGGCTGTTATCTACCGCCCCTCAGAACTAGATATCTCAACCTTTCTTGACCACTTCACCACCTGGCTACTTCATCTCTGCTGACATCCCCACTATCATCATGGGTGACTTCAATATGCCCATTGACACTTCCACCTCAGCTGCCTCTAAACTTTTATCACTGACTGCCTCCTTTGGCCTCACTCAATGGTCCTCTGAGGCCACTCACAAAGATGGCCACATGCTGGACCTCATCTTCACCTGCCTCTGCTCCCTTACTAATCTCATTAACTTACCCCTCCACCTGAATGACCACAACATACTGAAGCCCTGCTCAACATTTGTCAAACATTCCAAACTATCCACTACAACCAACTATACACCACACAAAATGCTTACACAAATCACGGAACCACCTGATCCTTCTCTTTTTTCCCTCTCGAAGTCATTGGCAATATATCCCCTAAATATGTCCCTCCTTCCACTATGAGATGCAGTGATCCCTGTTACAGCTAGGAGGCACTGCATGTTCTCCTCAGAATGCATGGCAGTCACAGGCATAACTGTGATGATGAGACAACATCTGGCATTATTGTAAATGGCCGATATGTGTCGCAGAGGAGAATCCTCCATTTTGTAAGCCGATAATGTTGTTCTGGGACCTGTAGTCCCACAAGTATTGTTGTTTAGCATTAAAGGGAGACTTACAGGGTTAATCGGGCCTGTCTGATTAACCACACACACCTCCCACATATAGGAATGGTTACAAGTATATACTGTGACCATGGTGTGGTCACATGAGAGAATGTATGGACCTGATTGGTCCGTGTGTAAGGTCCTGAAAGGCCTGTGTGTTGGATAGTCCCAGGTGGGGATGGACATAATGAAGAGCACATGGTGAGGCCTTGGATCTGGTGGCCTGTCTGTTGCATGGTTCCAAGCGAGGACGGATGTCATGAACAGCACACAGAGAGGTCATATGTGCAGAGTCTGTGATGGCACTGCATTTGGGGGAGCTATCATCCTTTTGAGGATCTGGACTGTCGGGAGTGCACTGGTCACAATGACGGTGATCCCAGTTTGACAGCTTCCCCAGGAGAGAGCACTGACACCACCACTGCTGCTCTTTCATATGTTGGGCTACAATTTTCTCATATGCAAACACATTTTTAAACATGCACTGCCCATTCAATTGCACACTTGCTCCGTTTATACTCCACCGACACACACAAATGATACACCATTTCAAAGGTCAAATTACCTGCATGTGGCATTTACCTTGGGGTCTTTCCAGCTTGCCAAAGTGCTTGCCCAGCCTATTTCAGGCAAATTCGAGGATTGCACACTTCACTGCAGGTGAGTCACATATGGAAACACATTTGTAAACATCCACTGCTTTTTCAGTGATTACTTCGCCCCACACACACAAATGGTGAGTCACATATTCAAACACATTTGTAAACTAGCACTGCTTTTTCAATGATTACTTCGCCCCACACACACAAATAATACACCATTTGAAAAGTAAACTTGCCCACTTCAGCCAGAAAAGACACAAACAAATCACACATTCACAATTTGATCAATAAATACAGTTTAAATATTCATTTTCATAAACTTGCAGAAAAAAACAATAACCTGCAGGCGGCACCACAACCTCTAGACTTTTTTTTAGCCTCTACTTATCAATCCAATTTGTTGTATTAAAAATCTACATATACAAATACCTCTCTGTGTTCATCATCTCATTAAATACATTACCATTTGACCAGCTTGATTTTCCTGAAATTGCCTGCTTCCCAAACAACCACTGTGCAGACACGGGTCAACTATTCTACCTAAATTTGATATTGCAATTGCCTTGGGTGGTTCAACCATAACTCCCAAGCAGCACACTCACCGTCTTGGGATCATATTTGAAACAGAACTCTCTTTTATTCCCTATATCCAATCACTCACTTGCTCATGTTACCTACATCTTACAAACATCTCCTTTTTCAAGACCTTTTTTGGTGCTTGAAAAAGGTCTCTGGACCGAAACGTCGTCACAGGAGGCAGAATAAAATAATTGTTAATCCTCTCCATAAGTCCCACTTTGGGCATCCTGTGCTATCCACGATAAACTAAATTGCTCTGAAGAAGATCCGTATAGGACCGAAAATGTTCAGCAATTGTTCTGTTTGTCAGGATGTGAAATAAATAGACTTATCCTTCTTCAGAAACTATTGAGTGCCGAGTTTTTCTACATATTTGTTGACCCTACTTGAGCACCTACTTCCATCTTTCGCAGAGTGCCATGTATTTTTATATACTCCTGATCTACATGTCTTTAATTTAAAATGAGCTCTGGAGGCAGATTCTCAGAAATATCTATGTCCAGCCCATAGATCTTAACAGTTCATTTACAAATAGAGAAAAATGTTAATTTCTCAGGAATTAAACATCGGATTGCAAGTATCAAGATATCATTTTATTCAGTTTTCTATGTCCTGCATGCCATTGTAAATGACTTAAGAAAGTTGATCCTACTGACATTCCTTTTAACCCCTTTCTACCATTGGACATACTATTCTGTCCATATGGGGTGGGCCCTACTTCCCAAGGATGGAATAGTACGTCCAGAGCGATTAGCCGCGCTCACGGGGGGCGGCCGATCACGGCCGGGTGTAAGCTGAATATAGCAGCTGACATCCAGCACTATGTGCCAGGAGTGGTCACGGACCACCCCGGCACATTAACCCCGGCACACTGTGATCAAACATGATCGCAGTGTTCCAGCGGTATAGGGAAGCATCGCGCTGGGAGGCGGCTCCCTGTGTGCTTCCCTGAGACCCTCGGAGCAACGTGATGTGATCGCATTGCTCCAAGGGTCTCTTAACTCCTCCTCCCTGCAGGCCCAGATCCAAAATGGCAGTGGGGCTGCATCCGGGTTGTGCAGGGAGGTGGCTTCCAAGGACCTGCTCAGAGCAGGCGCCGGGAAGCCTCCCTGCTGATTGCTGATCTGACACAGTGCACAGCAAAGTGTCAGATCATCGATCTGTCACTTTACTGTGATGTCCCCCCCTGGGGCAAAGTAAAAAAGTTTAAAAAAAAATTTACATGTGTAAAAAAAATTAAAATCCTAAATAAATAATAATAAAAAATACATTGTTCCAATAAACACATTCCTTTATCTAAATAAAAAAACAATAAAAGTACACATATTTAGTATCGTCGTGTCCGTAACGACCCGACCTATAAAACTGTCCCACTAGTTAACCCCTTCAGTGAACACCGTAAAAAAAAAACGAGGCAAAAAACGCTTTATTATCATACCGCCGAACAAAAAGTGGAATAACACGGGATCAAAAATACGGATATAAATAACCATGGTACCGCTGAAAACGTCATCTTGTCCTGCAAAAAACAAGCTGCCATAGAGCATCATCAGCAAAAAAATAAAAAAGTTATAGTCCTCAGAATAAAGCGATGCAAAAATAATAATAATTTTTCTATAAAATAGTTTTTATCATATAAAAGCGCCAAAACATAAAAAATGACATAAATGAGGGTTCGCTGTAATTGTACTGACCCGAAGAATAAAACTGCTTTATCCATTTTACCAAACGCGGAACGGTATAAACGCCCCCCCCCAAAAGACATTCATGAATAGCTGGTTTTTGGTCATTCTGCCTCACTTGTGGGTGGTTTCTACTGTTTAAGTACATTAGGGGCTCTGCAAATGCAATGTGACGCCTGTAGACCATTCCATCTAAGTATGCATTCCAAATGGTGCGCCTTCCCTTCTGAGCTCTTCCATGCACCCAAACGGTGGTCCCCCTCCCCACATATGGGGTATCAGTATACTCAGGACAAATTGGACAACAACTTTTGGGGTCCAATTTCTCCTGTTACCCTTGGGAAAATACAAAATTGGGGGCTAAAAAATAATTTTTGTGGGAACATTTTTTTTTTATTTTCACGGCTCTGCGTTATAAACTGTAGTGAAACACTTGGGGGTTCAAAGCACTCACAACACATCTAGATGAGTTCCTTAGGGGGTCTACTTTCCAAAATGGTGTCACTTGTGGGGGTTTCAATGTTTAGGCACATCAGTGGCTCTCCAAGCGCAACATGGCGTCCCATCTCAATTCCTGTCAATTTTGCATTGAAAAGTCAAAAGGCGCTCCTTCCCTTCCGAGCTCTCCCTTACGCCCAAACAGTGGTTTACCCCCACATATGGGGTATCAGCGTACTCAGGACAAATTGTACAACAACTTTTGGGGTCCAATTTCTTCTCTTACCCTTGGGAAAATAAAAAATTGGGGGCAAAAAGATCATTTTTGTGAAAAAATATGATTTTTTATTTTTACGGCTCTGCATTATTAACTTCTGTGAATCACTTAATGGGTCAAAGTGCTCACCACACATCTAGATAAGTTCTTTAGGGGGTCTACTTTACAAAATGGTGTCACTTGTGGGGGGTTTCAATGTTAGGCACATCAGTGGCTCTCCAAACGCAACATGGCGTCCCATCTCAATTCCTGTCAATTTTGCATTGAAAAGTCAAACGGCGCTCCTTCCCTTCCGAGCTCTGCCATGCACCCAAACAGTGGTTTACCCCCACATATGGGGTATCAGCGTACTCAGGACAAATTGTAAAATAACTTTTGTGGTCCAATTTCTTCTCTTACCTTTGGGAAAATAAAAAATTGGGGCGAAAAGATCATTTTTGTGAAAAAATATGATTTTTTATTTTTATGGCTCTGCATTATAAACTTCTGTCAATCACTTAATGGGTCAAAGTGCTCACCACACATCTAGATAAGTTCCTTAGGGGGTCTACTTTCTAAAATGGTGTCAATTGTGGGGGGTTTCAATGTTTAGGCACATTAGTGGCTCTCCAAACGCAACATGGCGTCCCATCTAAATTCTTGTAAATTTTTGCATTGAAAATTCAAACGGCACTCCTTTGCTTCCGAGATCTGCCATGCACCCAAACAGTGGTTTACCCCACATAAGGGGTATCAGCATACTCAGGACAAATTGTACAAGAACTTTTGGGGTCCAATTTCTTCTCTTACCCTTGGGAAAATAAAAAATTGGGGGCGAAAAGATCATTTTTGTGAAAAAATATGATTTTTTATTTTTATGGCTCTACATTATAAACTTTTGTGAATCACTTAAGGGGTCAAAGTGCTCAACACACATCTAGATAAGTTCCTTAGCGGGTCTACTTTCCAAAATGGTGTCACTTGTGGGGGGGTTCAATGTTTAGGCACATCAGGGGCTCTCCAATTGCAACATGGCGTCCCATCTCAATTCCAGTCAATTTTGCATTAAAAAGTCAAATGGCGCTCCTTCGCTTCCGAGCTTTGCCATGCACCCAAACAGTGTTTTACCCCCACATATGGGGTATCAGCGTACTCAGGAGAAATTGATCAACAACTTTTGGGGTCCATTTTCTCCTGTTACCTTGGTCAAATAAAACTAATTGGAGCTGAATTAAATTTTTTGTGAAAAAAAGTTAGATGTTAATTTTTGTTTAAACATTCCAAAAATTCCTGTGAAACTCCTGAAGGGTTAATAAACTTCTTGAATGTGATTTTGAGCACCTTGAGGGGAGCAGTTTTTAGAATGGTATCACACTTGGTTATTTTCATATGGGCCCCTCAAAATGACTTCAAATGAGATGTGGTCCCTAAAAAAAAATGGTGTTGTAAAAATGAGAAATTGCTGGTAAACTTTTAACCCTTATAACTCCCTAACAAAATTGTGCTGATGTAAAGTAGACATGTGATAAATGTTACTTATTAAGTATTTTATGTGACATATCTCTGTGATTTAATTGCATAAAAATTCAAAGCTGAAACATTGCGAAATTTTCAAAATTTTTGCTAAATTTACATTTTTTTCACAAATAAACGCAGGTAATATCAAAGAAATTTTTCCACTATCATGAAGTACAATTTGTCATGAGAAAACAATGTCAGAATCACTGGGATCCATTGAAGCGTTCCAGAGTTATAACCTCATAAAGGGACAGTGGTCAGAATTGTAAAAATTGGCCCGGTCATTAACGTGCAAACCACCCTTGGGGGTAAAGAGGTTAAATAATTGCAACTCTTAAAATACAGCAATGCTCTTCCTAAGTTCATGTTCCCACGAATAAAATCACTGAATTTTATGTTTTCAATAGATGTCTGCGCAAAAATCAGCAATACAAATTCATATTCATTTATTGTTTATTATGCTTATCATTGTGTTTTTTTGAATTTTTTCTTTTAGGTGATTTTTTAGGCTTTTAATTTGAATAATTAATACTTATCTCAGGGATTCAGAAATTTTGCAGTTAAAAAGACAATGTAAATTCTACACCAAAATATCCTGTGAAAAAATAGGCCAATTAGCATTAAGTTGCACAGTGTCTTTTACTGCACTGTGGCCAAATCAGATTAACTTTTCTAAACTGAAAAATGCAGCAGATTTTCGGGACAAAAAAATGTGGGAGCATGGTCTAAAGAGCCCTGGGGGGGTAATCACTCTTAAATGTGTTATACATGGATATACTTACAACCTGATGCTTTCCTGGCTGAGTCCAGCGAATGTATTTTTTTCTATTTTCTTTATATTTATATTATCTTGTATATCACTACAAAAAAAGTTACAAGTATAATAGTCTCCAGTAAGCACTGCATTACCTAAAAGGTGTGCATCTGTATTACAGTGAGCTTCTGTTGATTGTGGCAATTTAATATACTTTTACAAGAGGCACAATGACGTATGCTGAGACCCCAACCAATCATTAAGGTCACCAGAGACACCCATCAACAGAACATACAGTAGAGGTCCCTGAGTTAAATTGAAAAAAGTATTGCCATTTTGATCAAACTTGCACTTAGCTATTTTGGATTTATCAGCCTTCATGAACCAAGGTTCTAAAGAAGTCTTGTTGTTTTGATATATTTTAGAATGTATGTAATAAAAGTCGTGTTTTTCAAGCTTTTTCAATGGTGTGCTTTTCAAGTGGTTTTGGAGCCATTTTAATTTTTATACATTTTCCTATACATAGTCCTATAGTGAAACATTTCATAGGATATATTGTATTTTAGAATAAAAAAAAAGGTGCTGATTCGGGAAAAAAATAAAGAAAACCAGAATGTAGACTTTAACAATTTGCTATAGTGCAAAAGAGAAAAAAATGCTGAACTCACCATGTAAATAAACACACCCCATTGATATTATTGTAGGTGCCTTTCCATCTGTCGACAGTGGAGTATAGTATAGATGAGAAAAAAGGTGAATATTGGCACATTCACTTGTAAGTTAAAACATGCATGTCTTTATTGTTTAGTTAATTAAAAGTTGCTCATGTTGCCTCAGTATATACATTTTGAACGCGTTAACGGCGTTAAAGACGTTGTCTGCTACTTTTGCATTGATGACCTATGCTTAAGATTGGACATCTGATAGGTTGGGGTCCAACTGTTATCGGTGGTGGTGGTGGTCGTGGCCATCTGCGAAAAATACTTACTTGCGGAGGAATAGGAGGCAGAGGTGTAGGATCCGTCACCAGAAGATGGAGCAGCTCCGTAAGTGACTATTTCTGCTCGACATCTGCCACCGCTGACACCAACAACAGCTGACCGCAGGGGTGTCGGATGTTGGACCCAACCGATCAGACACTGATGGCCTAGCCTAGGGATAGATCATCAATACTAAAGTAGTGGACAACCTCTTTAAATACACCCTTAGTCATAGAGATGATCTCTATGACTAAGTGAATGTCTAATGATGGGTAACACATCACGAGAGAACATGAGTAACATTTTAATGAACTAAACAATAAAGAAGTGTCTTTACAAATTGATGCACCAATATCTTTTTTGTCATCTAACAATTTGTTACTATAGACTTCAAAGCAACAACTGGTTGACTCAACAGATGTACAACAAATATGCTGTGAAAAAAAGCCATAACATGTCATTGAAAAGCACTAATGCCCCGATTCATCACTGTTTTGTTTCTTCAGCTTTCGGGCATAATTTGCTTCTTTTTAGTGGCTTTAGTATGTGTGCCATATTCTTTGTTAAGTTGTCTGTCTTTTTTAATTCTATTTTTTTCCTTAACAACTTTGATTATCCAGATGTTTTAGTTTTACACTTATTTATGATATGTGACTTTTACCAAGGCATAATGATTGCAGTCACGACCACAACTGGGCCTGTGCATGAGAGGTGGGGATAGGTAGGGGGTGCCGACACCAGTGCCAATGATAGGCTGGCAGCTGACATTAGTGTACTCTTCACAGGTAATGTACAGTACAGACCAAAAGTTTGGACACACCTTCTCATTTAAAGATTTTTCTGTATTTTCATGACTACGAAAATTGCACATTCACACTGAAGGCATCAAAACTTTGAATTAACACATGTGGAATTATATACTTAACAAAAAAGTGTGAACAACTGAAATTATGTCTTATATTCTAGGTCCTTCAAAGTAGCCACGTTTTGCCTTGATGACTGCTTTGCACACTCTTGGCATTCTCTCGATGAGCTTCAAGAGGTAGTCTCTGAGAATGGTCTTCCAACAATCTTGAAGGAGTTTTCAGAGATGCTTAACACTTGTTGGCCCTTTTGCCTTCACTCTGCGGTCCAGCTCTCCCCAAACCATCTCGATTGGGTTCAGGTCTGGTGACTGTGGAGGCCAGGTCATCTGCCGTAGCACCCCATCACTCTCCTTCTTGGTCAAATAGCCCTTACACAGCCTGGAGGTGTGTTTGGAGTCATTGTGCTGTTGAAAATTAAATGATGGTCCAACTAAACGCATATCGGATGGAATAGCATGCCGCTGCAAGATGCTGTGGTAGCCATGCTGGTTCAGTATGCCTTCAGTTTTTAATAAATCCCCAACAGTGTCACCAGCAAAGCACCGCAACACCATCACACCTCCTCCTCCATGCTTCAAGGTGGGAACCAGGCATGTAGAGTCCATCCGCTCACCTTTTTTGCATCGCACAAAGACACAGTGGTTGGAACCAAAGATCTCAAATTTGGACTCATCAGACCAAAGCACAGATTTCCACTGGTCTAATGTCCATTCCTTGGGTTCTTTAGTCCAAACAAGTTTCTTCTGCTTGTTTCCTGTCTTTAGCAGTGGTTTCCTAGAAGCTATTTTACCATGAAGGCCTGCTGCACAAAGTCTCCTCTTAACAGTTGTTGTAGAGATGTGTGTGCTGCTAGTACTTTGTGTGGCATTGACCTGGTCTCTAATCTGAGCTGCTGTTAACCTGCAATTTCTGAGGCTGGTGAATCGGATAAACTTATCCTCGGAAGAAGAGGTAACTCTTGGTCTTCCTTTCCTGGGGCGGTCCTCATGTGAGCCAGTTTCTTTGTAGCGCTTAATGGTTTTTGCCACTGCACTTGGAGACACTTTCAAAGTTTGCCCAATTTTTCGGACTGACTGACCTTTATTTCTTAAAGTAATGATGGCCACTCGTTTTTCTTTGCTTAGCTGCTTTTTTCTTACCATAATACAAATTCTAACAGTCTATTCAGTAGGACTATCAGCTGTGTATTCACCAGACTTCTGCACAACACAACTGATGGTCCCAACCTCATTTATATGGCAAGAAATCCCACTTATTAAACCTGACAGGGCACACCTGTGAAGTGAAAACCATTCCTGATGACTACCTCTTGAAGCTCATCAAGAGAATGCCAAGAGTGTGCAAAGCAGTCATCAAAGCAAAAGGTGGCTACTTTGAAAAACCTAGAATATAAGACATAATTTCAGTTGTTTCACACTTTTTATGTTAATTATATAATTCCACATGTGTTAATTCATAGTTTTGATGCCTTCAGTGTGAATGTACAATTTTCATAGTCATGAAAATACAGAAAAATCTTTAAATGAGAAGGTGTGTCCAAACTTTTGGTCTGTACTGTATGTCAGTGAGGGGTTGGAAGAATCATTTATTTATTTTTTGAAATGTGCTGGAGAAGAGCAAGGAGCATAATTACAGGAAGGGGCTCAGACTGGGTGACAATACACCAAGTTGTGGCAAAGGATGGGGGTTATTACACTAGAAAGAGGCTCAGGATAGGTGATAATATATCAAGAAGGGGCTCAGGAAGGCAAACATTATTATAGGAAGGGGCACAGGATGGGGAACGATATATAAAGAGGGGCTTTGGGTGCGGGACAATATACCAGGAAGGGAGCCATATTGGGAGACATTATACCAGAAATAAGACCAGAATCAGAAGCATTATACCAAGAAGATGCCCATGATGTGCAACATTATACCAGAAAGGGCCCCACGTTGGGAGACTTTATTACTGATAGGGGCCCAGGATGAGGGATATTACTAAAAGTGGCCCAGGACGGATGACATTACTACTACTACTGATGAGCGAGTGTATTCGTTGCTCGGGTGACCTCCGAGTATTTATGACTGCTCGGAGACTAAGTTTTTATCGTGGCAGCTGAATGGTTTATAGCTAGTAGCCAGCTTGATTACATGTGGGGGTTCCCTAGCAACCAGGCAACCCCCACATGTACTCTACCTGGCTACTAGCTGTAAATCATTCAGCTGCCGTGATGAAAACTAAATCTCTGAGCAGTCATAAATACTCGGAGGTCACACGAGCGTGCTCAAGAAAACCCGAGCAACGAGTACACTTGCTCATCACTAATTACTACTGAAAGGGATCCTGGATGGAGGACATTATTACTGGAAAAGGCCCCAAATGGTGGACATTATTATTGAAAGGGGTCCTTGATTGGTGACATTATAACTGGAAGTGGTGCAGAATGGGGGATATTACTATAGGATTAGAAACATTATATCAGGAAGGGGACCGGGATGGGGTACATTATTTCTGCAAGGAATCCATGATGGCAGACATTATACCTGGATGGAGACATTATTACAGGATGGGTTAAGGATGAGGACATTATTACAGGATGGGGCACATTATTACATGGGGATGAACACATATGTCTTTATAGTATCTAGAATGCTACAAGGGCCCAAATATCTGTCCAACATGCAGTTGGGGACCTGGATCCAATTTGGACTGGGTCCCATTGGACTGTAGTTGCACCACTGACTTTTACCAAATGTTAAAAATTTTTTGGCACATCTCACTCCAGTCCCCCAACACGCCTACCACTGATGTAAGGTTTCTGCAGGACTTTTCAATTTGGAGCATTTTTGAAACTTTTTAAAAGATTAGCAGTTTTGGTGCTGAAAATTAGCAAAACACAGTTTCATACAAAAATAAAGAACATTTTATATTTTGCTCCAAATTCATGGCATCATTTTGAAAAATTTGGCACAAAAGTATTAGCAAATATTACAAGACAAAAAAAAAAGAAAAGTTACTTCAATAAATCACAAATTAGAAATCAGGCCATAAATCTGCATTTTTAAGTGTAAAATTGTATACTGTGTCAAATTTTCACCAAAATGCATATCAAAAATCAAGAAAAAATATACCGTATCTTGATACTGTGTTAGCCAGAAATTAGAAAAATATTACATTAAAAATAGTACATGAAATTCCTAGCATTGAAAGGTAACTACAAATCTCAGATAGACAGAAGAGTCTGGGAGGACAAACTTATGAGGACCTTTGACACATTCAGTGCAGGAATCAATGTGTTGCATGCAGGCATGGCTTTTAACATAAATTAAGGAATGTGCTTCTCAGGTTATTTGGGGGCATCACAACCCTGGCCAACACCTCAATTGAACAAACTGGTATTGGGCATTTTGGTGGGAGTACATGCACAATAAATAAAGCTGAAGAAACACAGTGTTTTTGCCATGTGGGAACATGCCCCAGGGTACCTTCACTTTTTTTGTGCAACATTTTTATTTCTTTGGAGTGGGGTTAAGAAACAAATACCAGATGTTTGAGTCAGTAGGAACACATAAAACACAAGATATGAACCATCGCTTCTTTTGGTGAAGGTGCCCCTTTTCTTCCAAGAGTTCAGTTTTCTCTAGCTAAGACCCATTTCTTGCCACTTTATTTCCATAAAGACACAACACATTCTGGTATCCTCCATTTTGACACACTTTATGGCATTTTTCTCCAAAGACTTGTTTCTTTTCTAAGGGGTTAATTTGACTATTTTTGTTGCATTTTAGTGCCAATTGATTCTACGTGAAATCTTGGAGTCACATGACTAATGAATCACTTGACCTGTGGTGTTAAAAATGCAAGACAGGTACTAAAACAAACAACTAAAAAAAAAAAATGGCAGAAATAAAAACACGTGAAATCCCAGACAATTTAAATAATTTTTTTTAACAGAAAAACACTGCCAAAAAGTTTGTGATGGTGGCCTTATGGGCTTTTTTGGTCATAATTAGTCTTTATCTTTTTATCTTATATTCAAAATTCTCTCCATGAAGCTTCTGTGTAGCCGATGCACCACATTTATCTGTTCTTGCCTGCTGTCAGTTCTAAATTTGAGCTTTTTATTATTTGATGGAATACACCTTATTAATACTATGTCATGCAACATTCCAATTTCTAAAGTTATAAAAGATTTATTAAAAGTGCTAAAAACTTACAGAAATACATTTTCCAGAGACTGTATCCTGGAAACGGCAGGAATAGAATGTATCCTGGTGTTGTATATGAACCTAAAGGAAGAGATACAATTGCAAAATGAAGTTTCCTATGATTCCTCGAAGCTTAATTCTGCCTGGAATACAATTCCATTATATTAACCGTATCACAATGATTAGGTATTATAGGGTTAATGAACTTAGTGTATTATAGGATATATACTCAGGGAAGCTGCTAATAAAATGCCCTGCATTTCCTTCTATAATAGGAAGCATTATAATTTGGATTCCGGAATACCCCAGGTGTTATAATTACAGTATCCGTGGGACGGCTGTTAAATTCACAATGCTATCGACTAAATAATTCCCCGCATGACAGCACTATGAGAATATATATTTTATACTTTGTATTTCCAACGTGATAACATGTTTGCATTCGTTTTGAAGACGTAGGCTCTGTGTGAATTATTTAAGGACTAAAAAGCAGAGATGGCTTGTGGCTTGGAATGGTTTTTATTTTCTTTTCTCTACTTAAGAAACAATTAAGCCTTTCGCAGTCAGTATGGAGTTCATAGTCTTCAGGCACAGAACTATTAAAATACTAATATTAGTCCATTGTAAGAATGGGGCTTTTACAAAATAGCTGCAAAATGTGCCAGATGCTTAATTGCCGGCATTGCATTTTCAATATTCTTCATTGTTCGGCAATAATTTCAAAGATTGACATTTTAACACATACGGTATTTAAGGTAGGATTGTAATTGGTGCATAAAGGAATGCCGATAAGTACATAGTTTAATGGTGAGGTGAAAATTCTGGGCATTTTTAATTGGCATCTCCTTCCTGGTCTCAGCCTACCACCCTACCCGTGCTCTCCGTTCTGCTAATGACCTCAGGTTAGCATCCTCAATAATCAGAACCTCCCATTCCCATCTCCAAGACTTTTCATGTGCTGCGCCGATTCTTTGGAATGCACTACCCAGGTTAAAACGATTAATCCCCAATCCCCACAGTTTTAAGCGTACCCTAAAAACTCATTTATTCAGACTGGCCTAGTGCCTCAACGCATTAACGCATTTCCTTGCATCATGTTCTCATACACTTTATACAGTTAATCGCCCTCTGTGTCTGTACTGTTACATATTTAGACTGTTAACCAAATCATGCAGCTTTACATGAACACCCGATCCTTACACTATGTCTGGTCCGAACAACGAAAGCAATTGTTACCATCCACCTCTCGTGTCTCCCTTTTTCCTCATAGTTTGTAAGCTTGCGAGCAGGGCCCTCATTCCCCTTGGTTTCTATTTTGAACAGTGATTATTGTTATGCTGTAATGTCTATTGTCTGTACAAGTCCCCTCTATAATGTAAATCACTGTGGAATATGTTGGCGCTATATAAATTAAATTATTATTATTTTTTTTTTATAGAATGAGAATGAATTATTAGTATTATCATTTCATTGCTCTAATAACAATATGTCGTAACACAACATTAAAGAATAACTTAAAGGTACAATATGAAGTCCACATAATAAAGATTTATTAGGTCTACGCAGTACATTAAAGCTGCTGGGCAGCTTCAGAAGGCTATTAACCTGCAAATCAACCACATTTCTTAAGGTTATTAGCCTTATATTTACATGGCAGGTTCCATTTAGGTAAAATTTAAAGAAATAAACACTTTTAACAATTTGCTCTTCTTGGGTATTTTGTCTTCCCATATACCTTCAGTTGATGCTGTCCAAATATCTACTCCTTCTGATCCACCCATACACATGCACACTTGGAATGGTCAAGCATGCATGTGCTTTGAATATTGAGAAACAACATGGGCAAAGATGTTTCATATTCCTTAAGAACATGAGGCATGGAAATTCAACATGCCCAATCCTTTCCTACAGATGAACAAATAGATTGATATCACTTTAAAGTCTTGCAAACCAAATCTAAAAAATTTCAGAATCTGAAATTTTTGGGACTCAATATGCAAAAATTCAACAGCAAAGTGGCCATCCGACTTAAGTTTGCTGTCTTCTTTTGAGGTCCGGGTAGAGCTTAAAAATTATACTCACCTTTCATAGTCACCCTGGCATAGCTCTATGATCCTCCATGCTGGTTTATGTATCTTCCAATGGTTCTATCCTTTTCTGTGACCTGTAATTGACCTCGCCTTACTAAATCACATATTGAATGACTCACATCATAGCTGTCAATTACATTCTCTGCCCTACATGCTGAATGGGAATGCAGAGGTACGAGTAGGACAGCTGTGGCATAAGGACATGTTAGGGCCTAGGACAGGTGAGTATTATAGAATGTTTATGTAATAATGCTTTTATCCCCTTCTTTCTCTTCTGTTTATCATGTTTTAGGGTGTGGAAAGACCTCAGAGCATAAAAACATCTTTCAACATCTTTATAAATCTACCAGAAATTAATTTGAAGATATTCATGCATTTTCAATCAGGGTAAAGTCAAAAAGTATCCATACATACAGTAGCTGACCACAATCCCACCGGAATAGACAGGTTTAGATGACTCAAAAGTGGCACTAATCTAAATTCCCTGCACCTAGTATCATACTTACCAGCCGCCATCTTCATCTGTTATCACCACCATTCAGATTAGTCTTTTGCAGTTTGTGATCTACCGGATCGCTTCAGGGTTTGGTGGGCAAGCTGGAAGTCACAGTTCGATTTAAGTCTATGAGAGTAACAATGAGATTGTCATAGACTTGTGACCATTATCTCTGAATTCCGGTCAGTCAGAACTTGCGGTGATGGCGGAATGGGATCAGAGTGGCACTGGGAAGAGCTGAAGACAGCATCTGGTAAGTATTATACTAGACTCGGAACTTAGATTAGTGATACCACTCCAGTGCTGCAATAAAAAATAAATGCTGGAGTGCTGCTTTCAATTTTTACTATCATAATTTCATCATAATAGCAATTATGAAAAGACAAACGATAATCTACAAAGACAAGTGGCAGTATAACATAGTAACATAGTAACATAGTTAGTAAGGCCGAAAAAAGACATTTGTCCATCCAGTTCAGCCTATATTCCATCATAATAAATCCCCAGATCTACGTCCTTCTACAGAACCTAATAATTGTATGATACAATATTGTTCTGCTCCAGGAAGACATCCAGGCCTCTCTTGAACCCCTCGACTGAGTTCGCCATCACCACCTCCTCAGGCAAGCAATTCCAGATTCTCACTGCCCTAACAGTAAAGAATCCTGAAAGTCTGAAATTTCTATGATAACATGTACATAGGGTTACTGTGGCTGATATTCAGGACCTGATTTTCCTTCAAGATTCCAAAGTAAAAGCTTTAGGAAATACTGTATTGATTTCCCAAGAAGGAATATGACCCCATATTTGACAATAAATATATTAATAATATATATATATATTGATCCATAATACAACATTGTGCATGAGTTCTCACTGACATAGTAGGCAAGAGGTTGCTACTGTCAAAATTTCTAAATTAGAAATCGTCAGCAGATCCATCTAGTTTACCTTTTATAATTGACTTTTCTCTCTTTAAGTAGGTGGAAGTGCGTGGACCATATCTCCTGACACTGCACTTCTCATATCGCTGCTCACCCTTAAACGTCTTTTGTTATTAACAAGAAATGCAAAGTGGTTTAAATTCCTAGCACTGTCATGTCGAATACCAAGAACATTAATCTGATTTAATAATTATTTGCTATCCCTGTGCCAAGTTGGCTCGGGTTTTTCGACTATTTTTGGAAACAAGGAGATGCAGCTTATACCGAGAAGAAGAATCTGCTGTGTACAGCATCTGCCTGTGGAAAGTGTAGCTTGAAGTTTATGTTTTTTATTATTAATATTTTTCATTCGGAGACCTCTGGCACAGAATTTACCACTGAAATTATTGGGAGCAAGAAATGTGTTATAAGAAAACAATAACAATGATAAAAACGCAATAATGATAGCATCCAGCATTACATAGTTCACGCAATGCTGCCTGCTCATCTTCTCTGCTGCCTTCGATAGGTAACTGCTTGCTCCTTACAGAAACTGCAATCATTTATTAAACATCGAGACTATTTTTTTCTTTTTTTTTTATAAACTCTGTGCTTCTTGTAAAGATACTGTACGCTCACACGCTATTGTTTATTAAGGTAATGATCCTTAAACTGATGTAAGAGCAAGCAATGATTATGCAATGTTACAGACCGTGGTACATATAAAACATGATGAAAGCATATCATTGGCCTCACTGGTTAGCGTACTTGCCTTTGTAAATGGGTTTATAATTTAGATTAAGGAAGTTTACCAAGAAAAATACACCAGAATTCTAGTTATATTTGTACCCCCCCAAAAAAAAAAAAAATAAATACAAAAATGGCTTGTATAGCTTGTGCCAGATTTATTGTGCTTAAAGGTGCCCATACACCAATATGCCAAATTCTTGTTCTGCCAACAGATATCTCTTCTGATTTCCCCATATACATGGACATTTTGCTTCATATATTTCCAAGAGTAGAGAAATGTGATGATAGATGTGCCTGGCAGAAAATTAAGTCCCACGGGGACAAATTAAGCTGCTGGTCCTTCTCTCCCATGACACCATCTGATTGACCAATCTCCAATCTGCCCGATATCCACGAGTTCCACCAATTTTAGTCTAATATTGGGAGCATTTAGACACTTTGGGTCCAATTCATCAAAGCTTCCACACCAGAATTCTGGAGTAAAAGCTAAGGTCGTGCCGCACAAGAGATTGGTACACAAAATGAGAATGCTTGGTCTGGGGGAAAATGTGTGTAAATGGGTTAGTAACTGGCTTAGTGATAGAAAGCAGAGGGTGGTTATAAATGGTATAGTCTCTAACTGGGTCGCTGTGACCAGTGGGGTACCGCAGGGGTCGGTATTGGGATCTGTTCTCTTCAACATATTCATTAATGATCTGGTAGAAGGTTTACACAGTAAAATATCAATATTTGCAGATGATACAAAACTATGTAAAGCAGTTAATACAAGAGAAGATAGTATTCTGCTACAGATAAGTTGGAAACTTGGGCTGAAAGGTGGCAGATGAGGTTTATCAATGATAAATGTAAGGTTATACACATGGGAAGAAGGAATCAATATCCCCATTACATACTGAACAGGAAACCACTGGGTAAATCTGACAGGGAGAAGGACTTGGAGATCCTAGTTAATGATAAACTTACCTGGAGCAGCGAGTGCCAGGCAGCAGCTGCCAAGGCAAACAGGATCATGGGGTGCATTAAAAGAGGTCTGGATACACATGATGAGAGCATTATACTGCCTCTGTACAAATCCCTAGTTAGACCGCACATGGAGTACTGTGTCCAGTTTTGGGCACCGGTGCTCAGGAAGGATATAATGGAACTAGAGAGAGTACAAAGGAGGGCAACAAAATTAATAAAGGGGATGGGAGAACTACAATACCCAGATAGATTAGCGAAATTAGGATTATTTAGTCTAGAAAAAAGACGACTGAGGGGCGATCTAATAACCATGTATAAGTATATAAGGGGACAATACAAATATCTCGCTGAGGATCTGTTTATACCAAGGAAGGTGACGGGCACAAGGGGGCATTCTTTGCGTCTGGAGGAGAGAAGGTTTTTCCACCAACATAGAAGAGGATTCTTTACTGTTAGGGCAGTGAGAATTTGGAATTGCTTGCCTGAGGAGGTGGTGATGGCGAACTCAGTCGAGGGGTTCAAGAGAGGCCTGGATGTCTTCCTGGAGCAGAACAATATTGTATCATACAATTATTAGGTTCTGTAGAAGGACGTAGATCTGGGGATTTATTATGATGGAATATAGGCTGAACTGGATGGACAAACGTCTTTTTTCAGCCTTACTAACTATGCTATACTATGTCACAAGATTTAGGCGCAACTTGGAGTTACACCTAAATTCTGCAATTTTTTGGTGTTTTCACACCTGTTTCTTTCAGTGTGATGCCACAGCTCGACTAATTCATGATGAGCTTTGGCGTTCCGTACTCCCAAATCTTCCTGCAGTCTCTGACTGGATTGAGATTGCTAGCGTAGCACACGGAGGCGGATGCCACTTATCAGATGCTCCAGATTCATGAAGAAGCATGCATTTCTTCATGAATCCAGAGTGTCATCGTTGGCTAAAACTGAACTTGGCTTAATCTGAGGAGCACAGTGCCATTGAAGCTCTTAAAAGCTGGGATCTAAGATTGCACTCCATAGATCAGGCTAGCTTTAGACCAGCGCTTAAAAACTCTATTAGAAAGAGCTAGCAAGTACAGCACATGTTTGTCTACTGCACTACACTGCAATTGTTGCTAGTAACCTAGGCAATGAGACATAAGCAATAAAATAAAAAATTCAGACCAGAGAGATGATAAAAACAATGATAAATGATAAAAACAATGAACATATGCACCACAATGTAATAACAACTTCGTGTTCACATATTCAGACTTTTGAGCTTCTTCTAAGTGATTTACGTTTGTAAAGGCCAGAAGCAGTTTAAAAATTGACCTGGCCGTTCTTCAGGTGGCCTCCACTTGGAAGCCATTCGCTATTTTATACATACAAATGCAAAAATATTGCTATGAAAAAAGACGATGAAAAAGAAGACTAAAAAAATGGTGTAGGAAAAACACTACAGGCATTTTCCTGACTTCTGCTTGCAAAACTTGTAGAGCACAATAGCATGGAAAATACGTCACATACCCTTAATTGCAAAGTTTGCAACTTTGCATTTTTACCCACGTAAGAAGATGAGAATAACTTTTTAAAATTGAATTTGCTAAAATTTTAACCCTAGAACGCATACCTGGGGCCTCGCAGGCCTGCCAGGTTACTTGTTTTCTATTTTCTGTAAAATTACTTTAGTTAGAATTTTGAAACTCTAGGTATACCTCAGGTATATAGTTGTTAGTAATTTCCAGTTGTTCATATATTTTTATGTTATAGGCATTTCGGTATAACAACCTTTTCTTGGGACTACCCCATATTCACGCACCTGGGGCCTTTTAGGCCTGTGTGCAAATAACACGGAATAACTCAAATAAAAATACTTTACAGCATAAGCTACTGAGATAATATACAGTAATTTAGCACATTTTATGGTTGCTTGCTCTTGTTTCCAGCTAGAAAAATTTAATTCAATGCTAATTCATCTGCTCTAGTATTTTTTTTAAGAATTATGAATCTGATTGATATTTTTTATTTTCTTCGGAGAGGTCACAGGACAATTTTTTGAAACAGTGATCTAAATCCCTTAATCCCTTAGTGCTATTTGACATACATTTCCATTATGAGCACAGGTCCCCTAGGGTACCGTCACACACTGCCATTTCGATCGCTATGACGGTACGATTCGTGACGTTCCAGCGATATCGTTACGATATCGCTGTGTCTGACACGCAGCAGCGATCAGGGATCCTGCTGAGAATCGTACGTCGTAGCAGATCGTTTAGAACTTTCTTTTGTCGCTGGATCTCCCACTGGCATCGCTAGATCGGTGTGTGTGACACCGATCTAGCGATCTAGCGATGCGATCTAGCGATGCGTTCGCTTGTAACCAGGGTAAACATCGGGTTACTAAGCGCAGGACCGCGCTTAGTAACCCGATGTTTACCCTGGTTACAAGCGTTAAACTAAAAAAAAAAAAACAGCACATACTTACATTCTGGTGTCCGTCAGGTCCCTTGCCGTCTGCTTCCCGCACTCAGTGACTGCCGGCCGTAAAGTGAAAGCAGAGCACAGCGGTGACGTGCTTTCACTTTCACTTTACGGCCGGCAGTCAGTGAGTGCGGGAAGCAGACGGCAAGGGACCTGACGGACACCAGAATGTAAGTATGTGCTGTTTGTTTTTTTTTACGCTGGTAACCAGGGTAAACATCGGGTTACTAAGCGCGGTCCTGCGCTTAGTAACCCGATGTTTACCCTGGTTACCCGGGTACCTCGGCATCGTTGGTCGCTGGAGAGCTGTCTGTGTGACAGCTCCCCAGCGACCACACTACGATTTACCTACGATCACAGCCAGGTCATATCGCTGGTCGTGATCGTAGGTAAATCGTATAGTGTGACGGTACCCTTAGTACTACATGATGGATATATACAGCATATCATGCTGATTGCACTGTACTGCTTAGGTCTGGCCAATCCTAACAGTTAAACCCCTCATATGCCACTGTCAATAGTGACAGCGGCACATGAGGAGTTTGACAGAGGGAAAACACTCACTCTATGAGCCCATCGGTAGCCTGAAGTGCGATCAAGAATGACAATGGGTTGTTATGACAACCTAAGTCCGCCTAGAAAATGCCTCTTGGTTGGCCATGCACCACAACCTGATCCTGCTGGAATCAGGGCATGATAGGCTGTCAGTCAAGCGGTGAGAGTATAGGGTAATACATAGCACTACTAATGTATTACTAATGTGATAATGAGATCATATATTACAATCCCTTGAGGGACTAATAAATAATGCAAAAAATGGTTTTAAAAAAGTAAAAACATCTTTACAAAGTCAGTTTTCCAAATAAAAAAATAAATAAAAAATGAACAGTTAATAAAAAGTAGGTAATAAATTATACTTTTATGGAAATGTATCATTGTGTTTTTGCTACCTCATCTGAGAGCAGCGTATTATTAAAAAAGAGACCCTGATTCCAGCAATGTGTCACTTAGTTAGCAATTGTGATACAATCAGAGTTCTAAGATGTAGCATGTAGCGAAGCTGAGAAAGCTGCTACTGCCCATACAACAGCTTTCTGTACACATTGTCTAATGACAGTGAGCTGCTAATCAACACTGGGGGTGTGGTTGGACCAGGAAGCACATGAGCTGTAGTCCTGTAGTGTTAAATCTCTTGCTTATAAAACAATCATTTTATTGACACAAAAGCACAGAGCCTAATAAGTGATACATTGCTGAAATCTTTGTCTCTGCCCCTCTCTCATGCTGCCGTCAGATTACATAGCAAAACCTTGCCGACAGATTCCCTTTTAGTATCCCAAAAGGCTGCCACTGATAAAGACAACCCAACCTGAAGAAAACAAGCAGCTGGTTGATATTTGCATCAGCTGACAAGGTTTGCGTTCATCAGCCTCACCTGGGCACGCACAGTGCACTGGCGAAATCAAGGAGCATACACCTAACTTCATTACGCATTCCCAGGGAGGCAGAATGTTTTGTGCATGCGCAAGATTTGCAAAGAGCCGGCAGTGACGTCACTTGTACAAATCATGTCCATCATGAGCATTCTTACACGATGAGGGGGAGGATTAGTCTAGGGAAATAATCCTTCCCCCGACTACACACTCACTGATTTACATAGCGCTAGAACAGGGTTAAAAGTAAATTTTACATTTATTCAGTATTCGCTAAGCAGCCAAAAGGGTTTTGCTTGAATGCAGGAAAAGAGGGCAGTAGAGACATTTTGGCGATTTAGGGGGGTTGACAATTTCCCTTTAAGGGGTTAACAAAGAGATAAGTGATTAAATGTTAGCTTCATGCCGTCGCCAGTAGGGGGAGCCACTGAGATCTTGCTCATCATTCTTAAAGGGAAGGTGCTACCATTTTTTTTGGGATTAAAAATGATTGTTTATATAAACAATTATTTTTAATACAAATTACATTTTTTTACTTTAATATTTTTTTTAATATTATTTTTTTGCAGACACTGGGGCTGCCATTTTGCTTTGCAGGAGTGTAAGAGTCGCTGCACAACACTTACACTCTGCAAATGCGGCATCCCTGGGTATAGAAGACGGCGGTCGCCTGCAAACCCTATACCTTGCATTGAGCTGCTCCCTGCTGTGATCTCGGCATGCCCCCTGGGCTGTCCAGATCACAGCAGAGGGAGGAGACCAGCACCTGGAGCCCACAGTGTATTCTGTGAGCTCCACTTTCCCCCTATAACCGCTTGACTCAATGTGAGCCACGCTGTTATAGAAGGAGACTGGAGAGATGTGACCAGGACGGGAGGTGGCAGGGAGAGAGGAGCAGTGCGGGCAGCGGAGCGGTGAGGTAAGTATCAGCGGTGAGTGGCAACCAGCGATGCTAAATCACCGCTCACCGCCACCAGCCTCCTCTTTAATGGCACCTTCCCTTTAAGGCTCCATTAAGTGATACTGCTCATAAACGGTAGCACCATTAGGTGCTGCTCAGGTTTCTACAGCTTCACATGTGACAACATTCTGTTTTTCTAACATTCTTCAATAAAGTGTGTTGACACCGCTCCAAGAAGCGAGCATATGTTTTAGCTTGTGCCCAGATTAAACTTGGCTAGAGGCAATGTTGGGCTACATCTGTACCTCAAGAAAATATTTATTATAGACACTGACAGAGTCCACAAGGAAAATGTGTGCACGATAACGGCAGATGCCAAGAGATATTTTTGCATTTGTGCGATGCCAGAGATGGAGAATCAGGTTGCTATTTTTGCTGATGTATATAATGAATAAGCCAATGTTGTATGACAATATTTGTCTGTATATGTGATGCTCCTGTCTGCAAATATTCCTACAAGACATCTTAATTTATACCTGCCTGCCAGTACGGTTTATTAGCATATGATTTACCGAGACATATGGAAAGATTGCAGAATGAGACAACAGCGAAGTTCCTTTAGTCTGTGAATCGCTTACGATGGGACCTCTCTATGATTTTGACAGTAGAGCTCGGTGTAAATGTGCATTTCAAAGCCCCAAAATTTGAACCTATCAGAGGAAACAATGAAGAATAAAAATGTTTCTGCTGTCAGCCTCAAAATCCTCTGCATCCAATGACACTAATATCTGCCGCGTATAAGGAGTCAGGCTCACAGCTGTATTTTTTTCAGATATTACATAACTTTATAGATATTTTACATTTTCATTTTCAAGACAAACTTGTGGTAGTAGCTACATCAGGGCCCAATAGGTTAATAAAACATTGCCTACATAAGCAGTGCATTAACCCCTTCATGACCGGGGGATTTTTCGTTTTTCCGTGTTCGTTTTTCGCTCCCCTCCTTCCCAGAGCCATAACTTTTTTATTTTTCCGTCAATTTGGCCATGTGAGGGCTTATTTTTTGCGGGACGAGTTGTACTTTTGAACGACATCATTGGTTTTAGCATGTCGTGTACTAGAAAACGGGAAAAAAATTCCAAGTGCGGTGAAATTGCAAAAAAAGTGCAATCCCACATTGGTTTTTTGTTTGGCTTTTTTGCTAGGTTCACTAAATGCTAAAAATGACCTGCCATTATGATTCTCCAGGTCATTACGAGTTCATAGACACCAAACATGACTAGGTTATTTTTTATCTAGGTGGTGAAAAAAAATTCCAAACTTTGCTAAAAAAAAAAAAAAAATTGCGCCATTTTCCGATACTCGTAGCGTCTCCATTTTTCGTGATCTGGGGTCGTTTGAGGGCTTATTTTTTGCGTGCCGAGATGACGTTTTTAATGATAGCATTTCGGTGCAGATACGTTCTTTTGATCGCCTGTTATTGCATTTTAATGCAATGTCGCGGCGACCAAAAAAACGTAATTCTGGCGTTTCGAGTTTTTTTCCCGCTACGCTGTTTAGCGATCAGGTTAATACTTTTTTTTATTTGATAGATCGGGCAATTCTGAGTGCGGCGATACCAAATATGCGTAGATTTGATATTTTTTTTATTGATTTATTTTGATTGGGGCGAAAGGGGGGTGATTTAAACTTTTATGTTTTTTTTATTTTTTTCACATTTTTTTAAACTTTTTTTTTTAACTTTTGCCATGCTTCAATAGCCTCCATGGGAGGCTAGAAGCAGGCACAGCACGATCGGCTCTGCTACATAGCAGCGATCTGCTGATCGCTGCTATGTAGCAGAATTGCACGTGTGCTGTGAGCGCCGACCACAGGGTGGCGCTCACAGCGACGGGCAATCAGTAACCATAGAGGTCTCAAGGACCTCTATGGCTACAATGGAGACGCATCGCCGACCCCCGGACATGTGACGGGGGTCGGCGATGACGTCATTTCCGGCCGCCCGGCCGGAAGCGGTAGTTAAATGCCGCTGTCTGCGTTTGACAGCGGCATTTAACTAGTTAACCCTGCTGTTCTGTTCGGTCTGGGGAGACCTATTTTGAACTTTGGTATTTTTTGGGGTGTTCAAGATGCGGTTCTGAAACTTGTGGTTGATTGACTTAAATGAGGATGGGTCGGTCGGCCACGGGTTTCAGAGCCGCATCTTGAATATTTTAAAGAATATTGAAGTTCAAAGTCGGTCATTTTTGACCAACAGAACAGCAGGGTTAATAGGTGCGGGCAGATCGCGATTCTGCCCGCGCCTATTACGGGCACATGTCAGCTGTTCAAAACAGCTGACATGTCCCGGCTTTGGTGCGGGCTCACCGCGGAGCTCTGCATCAAAGCAGGGGAGCCGGCATCGGACTGTATAGTACGTCCGATGCCGGTAAGGGGTTAAAAAAGTAAAAAAAAATTATACTCACCTGCCCTTTTCCTTGGACCTCCAGCTCCTTTACTCTTGTTGTCCTGCTGGTCTTATTGAAGTGTCCCAAAGTGATGACAGTAACAACTGAAACCAATTGCTGGCAACAGTGCTAACATGTCCACAGTGCTACTATCTCTAGTGATTAAGGCCGGGGTCACGCTTGCGAGTGCAATGCGAGAAACTCACGTGAGTCTCTTGCGTCAATTCTCGGCACTGCCGCCGGCACTCGTGACCGGAGCGGTTAGCTGCATAAAAATACAGTACAGATCAAAAGTTTGGACACACCTTTAAAGATTTTTCTGTATTTTCATGACTATGAAAATTGTAAATTCACACTGAAGGCATCAAAACTATGAATTAACACGTGCTTTTTTCTTGCCATAATACAAATTCTAACAGTCTATTCAGTAGGAATATCAGCTGTGTATCCACCAGACTTCTGCACAACACAACTGATGGTCCCAACCCCATTTATAAGGCAAGAAATCCCACTTATTATACCTGACAGGGCACACCTGTGAAGTGAAGACCATTCCCAGTGACTACCTCTTGAAGCTCATCAAGAGAATGCCAAGAGTGTGCAAAGCAGTCATCAAAGTAAAAGGTGGCTACTTTGAAGAGCCTAGAATATAAGACATATTTTCAGTTGTTTCACGCTTTATTGTTAAGTATTTAATTCCACATGTGTTAATTCATAGTTTTTCATGCCTTCAGTCTGAATTTACAACTTTCATAGTCATGAAAATACAGAAAAATCTTTCAATGAGAAGGTGTGTCCAAACTTTTGGTCTGTACTGTACATACAGTCGCACACTCCGGTCCCAAGTGTCAGTGGCAGTGCCTAGAATTGAGGCGAGAGACTCGTGCGAGTTTCTCGCATTGCACTCGCAAGTTTGACACCTAAAAATGAGCCGATCTGACGATTCACCAAATCTTGCAGATTTTACCAGGAAAATCAATTTGCTGAAAATTTATTTTATGCGCATTGAATGTACCTTACTATACTCAGTGGTCTGGAGAGATCCTAGGCAATAATACATGGAAAATATAGAAAATAAATTACTCAGGTCATTGCTCACCTCCACTGCTCACTGTTTTGCATACGGTCCTCAGCGCATCTTCTTACTGACACTGCTCACTACAATTTATCTTTAGGCTGTGGCTTCCCATCGCATCTCTTCATGGGCCTAGTTGCGTATGAAAGTTTCTTCATGCATGGAGACATACTGGGCCACGGTCTTGTACTTTAGACCAGCAAGAAGATGCACCATGGACCATGCAGGCAAGAGCAAGCTGCAGAAGTGGCTGGAGATATGAGCACTGGTGAGGTGAGTCATTTTTTACTGGTCCTGGCATAATGAAATGGTGGCCGGCCTTTAATTTACTGAATTTGCACTGAGCAAATTACAAAAAATCTGTATTCTGTAAAATACAAATTTTTATAAATCTCAAGTGGAATTCAATACAACTCGAGTAGTGACTGATCGGCACTATTATTATTATTATTATTAATTTATATAGCCCCATTAATTCCATGGTGCTGTACATGAGAAAGGGGTTACGTACAGAGTTATAGACATCGTTTACAGTAAACAGGTTTACAGTGACAGACTGGTACAGGGGGAAGAGGACCCCGTCCTTGCGGACTTACATTCTATGGGACATGACTTGCTGATAGTGCAAAACGGCTGGAAGAACAAAGGAAGGGTGGTGCCTGAATAGCAAATAAATTAGCTTGTGAGAATGTAATTTTATTATTTTAATGCATCCCCTGATTTATGTCTTTGAAAATATGTATACATATATATTTTGGACAATCAATTAAAGCGACCCCAAGGCTGAGAAGACATTTCTGCACCTATTATGTAATGGCTGATTTCTGAATCCTGACAGTGAAGAATAGGCACACCCTTAAGATTCCCCATCATTGTCAGCTACAGCGGTAAGTGATTTGCATACTGGCAATGACTGCTACCATACAAATCGTATTCTTGCAGTCACATAACGACCAGTTGAGCTGACAATAGAGGAAGTTTAGACATTGCCAGGATCTGGCAATCTTCAGGAATGTAGATTGATTGCAGAAATGTATACTTGGCCTGAAAAATACCTTAAAATTGGAAACCCCCCAACGTTATCACAATTTAAGCTAATAGTGGAATCAAATGCACCCATCTGTCAAAACTTAGAATGTACTTTTTAATAGAATGAGTGATTAATCAGTGCAAAACATCCTTTCAATAGGTGTGGTGGAGACTCCACTAGTTGAAGACTTCAAGCATAAAATAAAAAAAATATAAAAAACATAAAAATCCCTTCTCTTAAAGGAAAATACTCCTGAACTATCGAAAAATGAAAACGAATACTTCTATAAAACTATATATTACAGGTAAAAAAAATGCAACCTAACTACCATTAAAAAATAAGCCACCTCTAAATGAGATACTGTAGCCAGATGCTCAACTGACAATTATTTCTCATGGCCCCACCTATGCATGCACGCTTGGTTCAGTTAAGTGTACATGTTTATTTTAGTAGGAATAAGGAAAAACACTTCTGCCTGCTACTAGTAATACTTTGGCCCGAATTCATCAAAGTGATTACACCTGAATTCTGGTGTAAATAACTTAGAAAAACTGTAGACTTCTCCGCAAAATGTGGAATTGCAATACAAATTTTTGACTTTTGTAGTTTTCACGTCAGTTTCTCCCAGCTTCGTCAAAATGGGCAGGAAAGGGCTGTGATAGGGCCATAACGGGGTGTAATGCAACAACTCATTTTAAGAGGCACACGCCTTTTAGTGAATCAGGAGTATCTGACTCCATCATACCCCTCATTAAGACTTTCATGAATAATGCTGGTCTTGATTATCCAAAGACTTTTATCTCCAGATGAAATTTTTGCCTTATCTTTATGAAATTATCAAGTCCAACTGATTTTGATCTTATGTGTGTAACTAAGTTTAGATTCTCCTGGAATAGGTATGAGTTATATTTTGCTACTCAGTGTTAACCAATAAGGATATGGATGATTATTAATTGCATTATTAAATAAATGCAGGGGCGGACATACAATTGGTGCAACCTGTGCAGCCGCAAAGGGGTCTAAGAGGTAACGGGCCAACTTCTACCTCCAAAGCTCATGGAATTGTGCATTGTGATGAGCTATTGAACTGCAAAGGGACCATCAGTGAGTAAAAGTAGAAGTAAATAAAAATATTAATTTATGTTCTAATAACCATAGAATTAAAAACTCATAATTATACCCTTTTTCTCCTTAATGTGTTTTTTCTTTTTTTTACAAAGATGGAAAATGCATTTACTTTTCATACACTGCATTGAATAACAATCAAGAGTTTCAGAATGAAGACAAAGTGTGTCAAAGAGTCTATAGGCCAATATTGAGACCGTCTCGAGAGCTCTCCATGGAGAATAGGGTCAATAAGCATCAGTGTAATTATGATGATTTACAGTGGGGGAAGTAGGGGTTGGATTTGTATTGGATTACATTCATTTACATTCTTTCCAAATGCCATAGACATTATCGGTTAATATCTCCAGTGTTTGAACTTTTACTACTGCTATTATAAGAAAAGATTTTCTTTCATGTGCCCTCAGCTTCTTAGCAGCAAGTGGTCATTTATTATCATTGCAAATATTTAATTTGTGTCTGCGATGAGCTAATAAGAATTAGTACATCAAATAGAAAATTGGTCTTACAGATATTTCAGCATTGGCAGATTCCCGAAAGCATCTCGATCAATGTATTCAAGACTGTTTGCTTTTTCAATTCTTCTAAAAAGACAAGAAGAGACATGGATATGCATTTTAGTTTAATATCAACTCCTATTTCACCCCAATATTGACGTAAACATTGTTAAACTTGTGAGGGTCAACTTGGTTTCATCGTCCACAGACACCTCCATAGATTTTACATGAACTTCCTGCGGATCTGTTGAACATCTTCTGACTGTAGCACTGAACATCGAGCACTGCAAGTAGTGATCTTTGCTCCTATACTTTAGTCCATTTTTAAGGTACAGCTCTATACAGTTTTCATGCAATAAACTCGAGGAAAACTAAATGATTTTTAAAGAGAACCTGTCACATCCAAAAACGTTATTGACCTGCAGATCTCGGGTTAATCAGCATTATGAAGGTGCAAGTAGCTGTACTGCACCCAGGAGAAACTTACCTTTATTTTTCCTTGGAGCCGCCGGTTTTCAGTCATACAGGCATGCATACAGCATCAACAGTCATCACCCAGAGCACTATGAGCGGCAGTTTTAAGCACATGCCAGCACTTTGGCCGATCTGGCATCAGTCGATCATCCCTTTGGCGGATATTAGCTACTCACAAATAGCACCCTTACAAAATCCAGCTTTTTGACTAGCACTTGCTTATTTACTGTGACTTTTTTTTACAACAGAGTATTTTTTGACCTCTCTGTGCGCTTTTGTGTCTTCAAGTTTTTTGGTGGTGTGAACAGTTTTCTACAGACTTGTTCACTGTGCAAGTAGCCCATGTGTTTTTGGCTTTATAATTGTTCTCTTGTTTCTACAAGACTGGGGAGTTCACCACTTCTCTGTGGGTCATTTGCATTGTAGCTGTTCCATCCTGCATGTTCTCCATGGATATTTTCTCTCTGAACCCTGCTCATTCAGGTACTATACAGATGATCAGGTTTTTAAATACAGCAGATAGGGATTATATACATTAGATAGGACTGCTCTATTATGGGTATACCTTGGCGATTGGTGGAGCAGCTTAACATACTTTTTTTTTTTTGCAAAAAAACGTATTAACTAAATACCCTGTATTTTTTCATTTTCTGACTAGCACTTGCTTATTTACTGTGACTTTTTTTTACAACAGAGCATTTTTTGACCTCTCTGTGCGCTTTTGTGTCTTCAAAATCCAGCTGCTGCAGCATCTCAACAAGGATGACCCAGATCGACGTGCTGAATATGCAGAATGGGCAAAACAAAAATTGGAACAGGACCCTCAGTTTACACAGAACATTATGTTCAGTGATTAGGTTAACTTTTTTGGGTAGGCCATTTATATGGATACACCTAAATAACATGGAAATGGTGACAGTTTTCTTGCGTAGGGTGTCTTGCATTGAAATCTGCTGCAATGACCAGGGTACTGTGTTCACGAGACATCAACACAATCTCTATCTGCTCCTCGCGAGTTAACCTCTGCGACATGTCAATGGCTGTAAACAAACATAAACTTGTAAATAACTCATGAAAAAAATAAAGTTATGATAACACCAAGCACACCATTGTATTTCTTGTGAAATTCTCAATAAGCTTGATGTGTAACATGACTCTCTTCTCATTGGAAAAAATAAAGTTGGATCGAAAATGGCCAACTTCAAAATGGCCGCCATGGTCACCACTAGGGTTGAGCGAAACAGGTCGTTCATTTTCAAAAGTCGCCGACTTTTGGCAAAGTCGGGTTTCATGAAACCCGATCCGACCCCTGTGCGGGGTCGGCCAAGCGGTACGCGACTTTCGCGCCAAAGTCGCGTTTCAATGACGCGAAAAGCGCCATTTCTCAGCCAATGAAGGTAAACGCAGAGTGTGGGCAGCGTGATGACATAGGTCCTGGTCCCCACCATCTTAGAGAAGGGCATTGCAGTGATTGGCTTGCTGTCCGCGGCGTCACAGGGGCTATAAAGGGGCGTTCCCGCCGACCGCCATGTTACTGCTGCTGATCTGAGCTTAGGGAGAGGTTGCTGCCGCTTCGTCAGAAGCAGGGATAGCGTTAGGCAGGGTCCATTAACCACCAAACCGCTTGTGCTGTAGCGATTTCCACAGCCCAACACCACCTTCGGTGTGCAGGGACAGTGGAAGCTACATTTTTTTTTTTCCTCAGCGCTGTAGCTCATTGGGCTCCCTGATAGCTGCATTGCTGTGTGTACGCCGCTGTGCAAACCAACTGCTTTTTTCAAAGCACAAATCCTCTTGTTCCTTCCTTTCTGCACAGCTATCTTGTTTGTTTGTCCACACTTTTTATTTAATTTGTGCATCAGTCCACTCCTTATTGCTGCCTGCCATACCTGGCTGAGATTACTGCAGGGAGATAGTAATTGAAGGACAGTTCCTTTTTTTTTTTTTTTTTTTTTTTGTGGGAGATTAAGATTGGCATTTCTGCTAGAGTGCCATCCCTGTCTGTGTCATCTCTCACTCAGTGGGCCATAGAAAGCCTATTTATTTTTTTGCTTGATTTGGGTTCTAAAATCTACCTGAAAAAATCACTACATCAATCAGTGGGAGAAAAATATTGGCCTCAGGGCTTGTGTGCCACTCCTTACTCCTGTGTGTGCCATCTCTCACTCAGTGGGCCATAGAAAGCCTATTTATTTTTGTGCTTGATTTGGGTTCCAAAATCTACCTGAAAAAATCACAACATCAATCAGTGGGAGAAAAATATTGGCCTCAGGGCTTGTGTGCCACTCCTGACTCCTGTGTGTGCCATCTCTCACTGAGTGGGCCATAGAAAGCCTATTAATTTTTTTGCTTGATTTGGGTTCTAAATTCTACCTGAAAAAATCAATAAATCAATCAGTGGGAGATTAATATTGGCCTTTGGGCTTGTGTGCCAGTCCTAAGCGTGCCATCTCTCTCTCTCAGATAGTGGGCCATAGAAAGCCTATTTATTATTTTTTTTATTGGGTTTATAAATTTTCCCTGGAAAAAAAAAAAAAAAGTGGGAGATTAATATTGGCCTCTGGGCTTGTGTGCCAGTCCTGAGCGTGCCATCTCTCTCACAAATAGTGGGCCATAGAAAGCCTATTTATTTTTTTGGTTGATTTGGGTTCTAAATTCTACCTGAAAAAATCAATAAATCAATCAGTGGGAGATTAATATTGGCCTTTGGGCTTGTGTGCCAGTCCTAAGCGTGCCATCTCTCTCTCTCAGATAGTGGGCCATAGAAAGCCTATTTATTATTTTTTTTATTGGGTTTATAAATTTTCCCTGGAAAAAAAAAAAAAAAGTGGGAGATTAATATTGGCCTCTGGGCTTGTGTGCCAGTCCTGAGCGTGCCATCTCTCTCACAAATAGTGGGCCATAGAAAGCCTATTTATTTTTTGGGTTGATTTGGGTTCTAAATTCTACCTGAAAAAATCAATAAATCAATCAGTGGGAGATAAATATTGGCCTCTGGGCTTGTGTGCCACTCCTGACTCCTGTGTGCGTCATCTCTCACTCAGTGGGCCCTAGAAAGCCTATTTTTTGTTTTATTTGTTTTCTAAATTCTCCCTGAAAAAATCATTTTATTTTATTTGGTTTCTAAATTATTCCTGAAAAAATCATTTTTTTTTTATTTTTTTTTTCTAAAGTCTCCCTGAAAAAAAAAAAAAAAATCAAATCAGTGGGAGATTAATATTGCCCTTTCTGCTTGTGTGCCAGTCTTGACTCCTGGGTGTGCCATCTCTCTCTCTCTCCAATTGTGGGCCATAGAAAGCCTATTAATTTTTTTGCTTGATTTGGGTTCCAAAATCTACCTGAAAAAATCACTAAATCAATCAGTGGGAGATAAATATTGGCCTCTGGGCTTGTGTGCCACTCCTGACTCCTGTGTGCGTCCTCTCTCACTCAGTGGGCCCTACAAAGCCTATTTTTTTTTTATTTGTTTTCTAAATTCTCCCTGAAACAATCATTTTATTTTATTTTGTTTCTAAATTCTTCCTGAAAAATTCATTTTTTTGTATTTTTTTTTTCTAAAGTCTCCCTGAAAAAAACAAAAAAAAAACAAATCAGTGGGAGATTAATATTGCCCTTTCTGCTTGTGTGCCAGTCTTGACTCCTGGGTGTGCCATCTCTCTCTCTCTCCAATTGTGGGCCATAGAAAGCCTATTAATTTTTTTGCTTGATTTGGGTTCCAAAATCTACCTGAAAAAATCACTAAATCAATCAGTGGGAGATAAATATTGGCCTCTGGGCTTGTGTGCCACTCCTGACTCCTGTGTGCGTCCTCTCTCACTCAGTGGGCCCTACAAAGCCTATTTTTTTTTATTTGTTTTCTAAATTCTCCCTGAAACAATCATTTTATTTTATTTTGTTTCTAAATTCTTCCTGAAAAATTCATTTTTTTGTATTTTTTTTTCTAAAGTCTCCCTGAAAAAAAAAAAAAAAAAACAAATCAGTGGGAGATTAATATTGCCCTTTCTGCTTGTGTGCCAGTCTTGACTCCTGGGTGTGCCATCTCTCTCTCTCTCCAATTGTGGGCCATAGAAAGCCTATTAATTTTTTTGCTTGATTTGGGTTCCAAAATCTACCTGAAAAAATCACTAAATCAATCAGTGGGAGATAAATATTGGCCTCTGGGCTTGTGTGCCACTCCTGACTCCTGTGTGCGTCCTCTCTCACTCAGTGGGCCCTACAAAGCCTATTTTTTTTTATTTGTTTTCTAAATTCTCCCTGAAACAATCATTTTATTTTATTTTGTTTCTAAATTCTTCCTGAAAAATTCATTTTTTTGTATTTTTTTTTTCTAAAGTCTCCCTGAAAAAAACAAAAAAAAACAAATCAGTGGGAGATTAATATTGCCCTTTCTGCTTGTGTGCCAGTCTTGACTCCTGGGTGTGCCATCTCTCTCTCTCTCCAATTGTGGGCCATAGAAAGCCTATTAATTTTTTTGCTTGATTTGGGTTCCAAAATCTACCTGAAAAAATCACTAAATCAATCAGTGGGAGATAAATATTGGCCTCTGGGCTTGTGTGCCACTCCTGACTCCTGTGTGCGTCCTCTCTCACTCAGTGGGCCCTACAAAGCCTATTTTTTTTATTTGTTTTCTAAATTCTCCCTGAAACAATCATTTTATTTTATTTTGTTTCTAAATTCTTCCTGAAAAATTCATTTTTTTGTATTTTTTTTTCTAAAGTCTCCCTGAAAAAAAAAAAAAAAAAACAAATCAGTGGGAGATTAATATTGCCCTTTCTGCTTGTGTGCCAGTCTTGACTCCTGGGTGTGCCATCTCTCTCTCTCTCTCCAATTGTGGGCCATAGAAAGCCTATTAATTTTTTTGCTTGATTTGGGTTCCAAAATCTACCTGAAAAAATCACTAAATCAATCAGTGGGAGATAAATATTGGCCTCTGGGCTTGTGTGCCACTCCTGACTCCTGTGTGCGTCCTCTCTCACTCAGTGGGCCCTACAAAGCCTATTTTTTTTTTATTTGTTTTCTAAATTCTCCCTGAAACAATCATTTTATTTTATTTTGTTTCTAAATTCTTCCTGAAAAAAATCATTTTTTTGTATTTTTTTTTCTAAAGTCTCCCTGAAAAAAAAAAAACAAAAACAAATCAGTGGGAGATTAATATTGCCCTTTCTGCTTGTGTGCCAGTCTTGACTCCTGGGTGTGCCATCTCTCTCTCTCTCCAATTGTGGGCCATAGAAAGCCTATTAATTTTTTTGCTTGATTTGGGTTCCAAAATCTACCTGAAAAAATCACTAAATCAATCAGTGGGAGATAAATATTGGCCTCTGGGCTTGTGTGCCACTCCTGACTCCTGTGTGCGTCCTCTCTCACTCAGTGGGCCATAGAAAGCCTATTTTTTTTTATTTGTTTTCTAAATTCTCCCTGAAACAATCATTTCATTTTATTTGGTTTATAAATTCTTCCTTAAAAAATCATTTTTTTTTATTATTTTTTTTTTCTTAAGTCTCCCTTTTAAAAAAAAAAAAACAAATCAGTGGGAGATTAATATTTACATTTGCGCTTCAGTGACAGTCCTGCGTGTGTGGCATCTCTCTCATTTGTTGCCACCAACAACAGAGTGTGTAACATTGTGCCTGATTTTCGTTGTGGTCTCACCCACCTGTAAAGGGGTAGCTAAATCATACTGAAGTTATAGCTCACCGTGTAAGTTGTGTGACAGCAACAAATACCGTTAGTTTGGTAACGTTTTTAAAACAATGAGGAAGTCTGGTGGAAGAGGTCGTGGCCGGGGGCGTTCATTGTCAGCTGGTAATGAGGGTAGTGGTAGTGGTGGAGCATCAGGTGGTCGTGGAAAAAAAAATATTGCACCTAAGTCTGGAGCTGTGGAGCCAGGTTCGTCGTCTGGCTACACAAGGCCTCGAACGCTCCCTTTTCTGGGAGTAGGAAAACCGCTTTTAAAGCCGGAGCAGCAAGAGCAAGTTTTGGCTTATCTTGCTGACTCAGCCTCTAGCTCTTTTGCCTCCTCTCGTGAAACTGGTAAAAGTAAAAGCAGCGCGTCGTTAGTGGATGTTCACGGTCAGGGACAAGTCGCTTCCTTGTCCTCTTCAGCAAAAACAACAACAGAGAAGAATGCAGCAGGCGACACAACGGGTTACTCCATGGAGCTCTTTACACATACCGTCCCTGGCTTAGAAAGTGAAGCAGTTAACAGTCCATGCCCATTACAAGTTGAATCTGACATGGAGTGCACTGATGCACAGCCACAGCCAGACTACTATGCTGGTCCTTTGACTCAGACCACAACATTGCCCTCGCAGGGTGCTGATCAAGAATCAGACCCTGATGAGACTATGTTGCCCCATCACGAACGCTATACCACCGACCGACACGGTGACACAGACGAAGTTGCACATGAGCTACAAGAAGAGGTAATAGATGACCCAGTTCTTGACCCCGATTGGCAGCCATTGGGGGAACAGGGTGCAGGCGGCAGCAGTTCTGAAGCGGAGGAGGAGGGGCCGCAGCAGGCATCAACATCGCAACAGGTTCCATCTGCCGGGCCCGTATCTTGCCCAAAACGCGTGGCAAAGTCAAAACCTGTTGGAGGACAGCGTGGCCATCCGGTTAAAGCTCAGTCTGCAATGCCTGAAAAGGTATCCGATGCTAGAAAGAGTGCAGTCTGGCATTTTTTTAAACAACATCCAATTGATCAGCGCAAAGTCATCTGTCAAAAATGTTCAACTACCTTAAGCAGAGGGCAGAATCTGAAAAGTCTCAATACAAGTTGCATGCATAGACATTTAACCACCATGCATTTGCAAGCTTGGACTAACTACCAAACGTCCCTTAAGGTTGTAGCACCCTCGGCCAATGAAGCTAGTCATCAACGCAACATCCCTTCCGGCAGTGTAGGGCCACCATTTTCTGCACCACCTGCAGTATCTGTGCAGGTTTCTTTGCCAGGCCAAAGCAGTCAGGGTCAGGGAATCACCAGTTTCGTAGTAGGAAACACTGCATCTAGGGCACCGGCGGCAACAATACCATCTCCCACCGTCTCTCAGTCTGCCATGTCCACTGGCACCCCCGCTAGTTCCACGATCTCCAGCTCTCCAGTCCAGCTCACCCTACATGAGACTATGGTTAGAAAAAGGAAGTACTTAGCCTCGCATCCGCGTACACAGGGTTTGAACGCCCACATAGCTAGACTAATCTCGTTAGAGATGATGCCCTACCGGTTAGTTGAAAGCGAAGCTTTCAAAGCCCTGATGGACTACGCTGTACCACGCTACGAGCTACCCAGTCGACACTTTTTTTCCAGAAAAGCCATCCCAGCCCTCCACCAGCATGTTAAAGAGCGCATCGTCCATGCACTCAGGCAATCTGTGAGCACAAAGGTGCACCTGACAACAGATGCATGGACCAGTAGGCATGGCCAGGGACGTTACGTGTCCATCACGGCACACTGGGTAAATGTGGTGGATGCAGGGTCCACAGGGGACAGCAAGTTTGGGACAGTTCTGCCTAGCCCACGGTCTAGGAAACAGTTGGCTGTAGCCGTTCGCACCCCCTCCTCCTCCTCGTCCTCCTGCAGAAGCGAGACCTCGTCCACAGACCGCAGTCGCACAACCACTCCATCCGCAGCTGCCACTGTTGCACACCAGGTCTCCCATTATGGGGCAGCTACTGGCAAACGTCAGCAGGCTGTATTGGCTATGAAGTGTTTGGGCGACAACAGACACACCGCTGAAGTTCTGTCCGAGTTCTTGCAGAAAGAAACGCAGTCGTGGCTGGGCACTGTAGATCTTGAGGCAGGCAAGGTAGTGAGTGATAACGGAAGGAATTTCATGGCTGCCATCTCCCTTTCCCAACTGAAACACATTCCTTGCCTGGCTCACACCTTAAACCTGGTGGTGCAGTGCTTCCTGAAAAGTTATCCGGGGTTATCCGACCTGCTCCTCAAAGTGCGTGGACTTTGCTCACATATCCGCCGTTCGCCCGTACACTCCAGCCGTATGCAGACCTATCAGCGTTCTTTGAACCTTCCCCAGCATCGCCTAATCATAGACGTTGCAACAAGGTGGAACTCAACACTGCACATGCTTCAGAGACTGTGTGAACAGAGGCGGGCTGTTATGTTTTTGTGGGAGGATACACATACACGGGCAGGCAGTAGGATGGCAGACATGGAGTTGTCAGGTGTGCAGTGGTCGAAGATTCAAGACATGTGTCAAGTCCTTCAGTGTTTTGAGGAAAGCACATGGCTGGTTAGTGCAGACAACGCCATAATAAGCATGAGCATCCCCCTAATGCATCTGCTGATGCAAAGTTTGACGCACATAAAGGATCAGGTGTCTGCAGCTGAGGAAGAGGAAAGCCTTGATGACAGTCAGCCATTGTCTGGCCAGGGCAGTGTACAGGATGAGGTAGCGGGCGAACAGGAGGAGGAGGACGAGGAGGATGATGGGGATGATTATATTTTTAATGAGGAAGCTTTTCCGGGGCCAGTGGAAATTGTTGGCGCGGCAAGGCCGGGTTCTGGTTTTTGGAGGGACACAAGTGACGTGGATTTGCCTGAAGCTGCCCCTCAACCAAGCACAACCACAGATTTGAGAACTGGAACTTTGGGCCACATGGCGGATTATGCCTTACGTATCCTCAAAAGGGACACACGCATAACAAAAATGATGAACGATGACGATTACTGGTTGGCCTGCCTCCTTGATCCTCGCTATAAAGGCAAATTGCAAAATATAATGCCACATGAGAACTTGGAACTAATATTAGCAACCAAACAATCAACTCTTATTGACCGTTTGCTTCTGGCATTCCCTGCACACAGCGCCCGTGATCGTTCTAACATGAGCTGCAGGGGCCAGCAGACCAGAGGTGTTAGAGGGGCAGAAATCAGAAGTGGCGTTGGCCAGAGGGGTTTTCTGACCAGGTTCTGGAGTGATTTTGCTATGACCGCAGACAGGACATGTACTGCAGCATCAATTCAAAGTGACAGGAGACAACATTTGTCCAGTATGGTTACTAACTATTTTTCATCCCTTATCGACGTTCTCCCTCAACCGTCATTCCCATTTGATTACTGGGCATCAAAATTAGACACCTGGCCAGAATTGGCAGAATATGCATTGCAGGAGCTTGCTTGCCCGGCAGCTAGTGTCCTATCAGAAAGAGTATTCAGTGCTGCAGGTTCAATACTAACAGAAAAAAGGACTCGTCTGGCTACCCAAAATGTAGATGATCTAACCTTCATTAAAATGAACCACAACTGGATTTCGAAATCTTTTGCCCCACCTTGCCCGGCGTACACCTAGCTTTCCTATGTAAAGGTCTTGCCTGTGGACTATTCTGAACAACTTTTCCAATCTCGTAATTTGCAGCACCTGATTGTCCAGCATCCGACATGTTAACACCTCCCTAAATGGCCAAAGTCCCCACACGGGGCCGTGGTATCGCCACTTGGCGCCAGCACCCGTGAGAGTACTGTTTGTCTGAAGAGGTGGGTGTGCCCGCTTTTGGTCGACAGCACTGCCACTAGGTCCCTCATAGTACAATAAAGTGTCTGGCGGTGGTGGTGCGCACCCAACGTCAGACACACCGTTGTAATATGAGGGGCCCTGGGCCTGTACCGCCGGCCACAAGACAGTCCCCCCCCCAGGTCAAACAGTGCTCTATGACTTGCAAAATTTTCTCTCACAGCTCCACCAATGTTTAGTCTATGCGCTGACATCCTTCAATGCCTGGCACTGTCAATACCATTGTATTGACATTTTTCTTATGTTAGGCCTTCGAAGCCTGTCTGCGGTCACTCTTTCCACTAGGCCTCCACTGACCTGTCTACTGCTGCCCGTGTTCCCCTGGAACCAATTTTAAATTGCCTACAGCCAGCCCAATTTATTATGTTAGGGCTTCGAAGCCTGTCTGCGGTCCCTCCTTCCACTAGGCCTCCACTGACCTGTCTACTGCCGCCCGTGTTCCCCTGGAACCAATTTTAAATTGCCTACAGCCAGCCCAATTTATTATGTTAGGGCTTCGAAGCCTGTCTGCGGTCCCTCCTTCCACTAGGCCTCCACTGACCTGTCTACTGCCGCCCGTGTTCCCCTGGAACCAATTTTAAATTGCCTACAGCCAGCCCAATTTATTATGTTAGGGCTTCGAAGCCTGTCTGCGGTCCCTCCTTCCACTAGGCCTCCACTGACCTGTCTACTGCCGCCCGTGTTCCCCTGGAACCAATTTTAAATTGCCTACAGCCCAATTTTTGTTATGTTAGGCCTTCGAAGCCTGTCTGCGGCCCGTTCTTTCCACTACTACTACACTGACCTGGCTACTGCCGCCCGTGTTCCCCTGGAACCAATTTTAAATTGCCTACAGCCAGCCCAATTTATTATGTTAGGGCTTCGAAGCCTGTCTGCGGTCCCTCCTTCCACTAGGCCTCCACTGACCTGTCTACTGCTGCCCGTGTTCCCCTGGAACCAATTTTAAATTGCCTACAGCCAGCCCAATTTATTATGTTAGGGCTTCGAAGCCTGTCTGCGGTCCCTCCTTCCACTAGGCCTCCACTGATCTGTCTACTGCCGCCCGTGTTCCCCTGGAACCAATTTTAAATTGCCTACAGCCAGCCCAATTTATTATGTTAGGGCTTCGAAGCCTGTCTGCGGTCCCTCCTTCCACTAGGCCTCCACTGACCTGTCTACTGCTGCCCGTGTTCCCCTGGAACCAATTTTAAATTGCCTACAGCCAGCCCAATTTATTATGTTAGGGCTTCGAAGCCTGTCTGCGGTCCCTCCTTCCACTAGGCCTCCACTGACCTGTCTACTGCTGCCCGTGTACCCCTTGAACCAACATCAGAAAATATAAAAATAAGTATTTTGCTTATAAAAAAGAAAATACTGGAGAGATATCAAATGCAGACATTTTAACATTAAAAACAAACACATACAACAAAAATCTGGTACAGTACTAAAAATGGCCACCAGCTACAATAACTTTCTCCTGCAAGTAGTTAACTGAAAGTTTTTTTCAATTTAAAACACAGATATGGCATCCACCGAGTGTTGTCCTGTCGCGTCTTCTTTATATTATTGCCAAGAAGATGCAAAACAATGAAAATAATAAAATCATTATTTACCAAAAAAATAGAGTAAGTCAAAACCACATTGCAAATAAACATTCATTACAAATAAAGAAGCAGGGCGCGTCCGAGGGTGAGTATATACCTAATAAGAATATAATCACCCTTGGACGCGCCCTGCTTCTTTCCGACAGCCTTCCTTCCTAAGAATCAGCCCTTCCGTGGTGTAGAGAGAGGGTTTGTTACACTCCAAGGTGTTCCCCAGGTTGCCTTTCCTGAGCTTCGATCTTCATGCTCTCGTTTAGTAGTTGTCGGAAAGTAGGCTGCATTAGGCCTACAAATTGGGTATGGGGTGGAGAGAGAAGGTGTGTTACACTCCAAGGTGTTCCCCAGGTTTCCTTGCCATTGCTTCGGTCTTCCGACTCTCGTTTAGTAGTTGTAGAAAACTACACTGCATTAGGCCTACAAAATGGGTATCGGGTGGAGAGAGATGGTGTGTTACACTCCAAGGTGTTCCCCAGGTTTCCTTGCCATTGCTTCGGTCTTCCGACTCTCGTTTAGTAGTTGTAGAAAACTACACTGCATTAGGCCTACAAAATGGGTATCGGGTGGAGAGAGATGGTGTGTTACACTCCAAGGTGTTCCCCAGGTTTCCTTGCCATTGCTTCGGTCTTCCGACTCTCGTTTAGTAGTTGTAGAAAACTACACTGCATTAGGCCTACAAAATGGGTATCGGGTGGAGAGAGATGGTGTGTTACACTCCAAGGTGTTCCCCAGGTTTCCTTGCCATTGCTTCGGTCTTCCGACTCTCGTTTAGTAGTTGTAGAAAACTACACTGCATTAGGCCTACAAAATGGGTATCGGGTGGAGAGAGATGGTGTGTTACACTCCAAGGTGTTCCCCAGGTTTCCTTGCCATTGCTTCGGTCTTCCGACTCTCGTTTAGTAGTTGTAGAAAACTACACTGCATTAGGCCTACAAAATGGGTATGGGGTGGAGAGAGATGGTGTGTTCCACTCCAAGGTGTTCTCCAGGTTGCCTTTCCTGAGCTTCTATCTTCAGGCTCTCGTTAAATTGTGGTTAAATGGAACAACTGCATTTGGCGTACTAGTTGGTTTGGGGCCTACTAACAGTGTCTGCCGCTCCTTGCTGTTCTCCTGGTTTCCTGTCCTGAAATTCCGTTTTCAGGCGCTCGTTAAGTAGTTGTTAATGTTAGACTGCATTTGGCCTACTAGTTGGGTTGGGGCCTACTATCGGTGTCTGCCACTCCTTGCTGTTCTCCTCCACTGAACAAAGCTGTGCCGCCTGTTTACTACGGTTGCCAATTTTGAACTGCATTTCGACTACTTACTGATTTGGGCCTACTCTCTGTGTCAGCCTCTCATTCCAGTTGTCCTCCACTGCAATGCCCCCTGGTTATTCCTGTGTTACCAATTTTGAACTGCATTTAGCCAACTTTATTCTTTGGGCCTATATCTGTGTTTCCTCCTCATCCTACCCATTGCCCAGCCAGTGATAGATGAGTCTGCTGGTACATTGACCCATAACGCAACATTCCCCGTGCACGCTACACAACAACATTGTGACCCTGCTGAAAGTCAGGTTGCTCTTCCCGCATACCATACCACCTTACACGGGGACAAAGAGGAAGGTGCAGATGAAAGTGCAGGTTCCTTCATCAGGTGGGGGGAGGAATACTAGTTGGCGACGTCACTGGCACAGGGCCTCTCATAGTACGCAAAAGTGTTGCTGCCGGTGGGAGGCACCCCCGCCGTGCAAACACACCGCTGTACTTTGAGGGGCCCTGTGCCAGTGCCAATGCCAACGAGTGGGCCCCCCCTGCTTGCTCATGTTCACAGCACTTGCAAAGTTGAAATACTTACCTCTCCCTGCTCCACTGCCGTGACGTGGTCCAGGTTTCCTGGGCCCACTAATTACTTGAACCAGCCCTACCCACCACAACTTTAGCCAAATGACCCCCAATTTCAAATGCCTTCCAATTATTATAAGGTAAATTACGCTTGACAAGCTTCATTAAGAAGAATGGATGGTTTTGACATTAAAATGGGCACTCTAGGTGTTTTCCTGGCCCCCACTCACTGCCGACTATGCTGCCCCATTGACTTGCATTGGGTTTCGTGTTTCGGTCGATCCCGACTTTACGTCATAATCGGCCGATTTCACTCGACCCGACTTTTGAGATAGTCGGGTTTCGCGAAACCCGGCTCGACTCTAAAAAGGTCAAGGTCGCTCAACTCTAGTCACCACCCATCTTGAAAATCTTGAAAAGTTTTCCCCCACCGATATACTAATGTGCCACAAACAGGAAGTTAATATTACCAACCATTCCCATTTTTTTTAGGTGTATCAATATACATGGCCCACCCTGTACTTGAATTAGAATTTTAGAAGATCTGCTCCTCTCTATTACCAACACTAGTTTGTACTTCTCAAAAATAAAAAAGCAACTTACAGCAAATAAAAAAAAATCTCAACAAATTAACTGGTTCTTTTAATTTACTTTTCTCTGTAGCTGATCTGCAGCGGCAAGTAGTTTCTTGGAGAAAAAGTTCTGGATTAGATACTATTGACTGTTCTGGACGTCAAGATGTAAGATATATAACTCATGTTCAAGTCTCGGGAACATTTATTATTGGAAAAAGAAGTATAATAGATCCCAGTGGGCTTCAATTAGCTTAAAATTTGTCAGTACTTGACCTCTGTGTCAAACAACTTGCTTCATTAATAGAAGCATATGACAATATAGGCTATTTTATGTCAATTACACCAAATACCTGTTAAATGTATTCATTTTCTAGAACCACATATATTTATTAATTGTGTCACAGATATAATAAAGCTTTAGCAGTCAACAACGTAAAACTGAATTTCTGTTATCTATAACCTCCTTCTCTTAAAGGAGCATTAACCCCTTAATGACCGCCAATACGCCTTTTAACTGACCTGAGATATAAGAGAATAGCCTCCCCATACAGATGACAATCCAGCATCTGTTGGTTGTACACTATAGCTGACAACTTGCTGTATCAGCCACGATCAATATTTGCACCTTCTAAATCTGTTTAACCCCTTAGATGCTGCTGTCAATAGTGACTACATCATTATAAATGGTTAAAAGAGTGTGGGGGCTTCTTCTTTATCCCAATTGGTGCCCTCAGATCATGATTTTGTTGTCCTGATGTTTGCGATGGCAATTCATGACCAAATAGTGGCCTTAGAGTCTGACGGCTATAGTAATCTGTTTAGAAGTTAGCAACATTTAGCTGGTAAAAATACACATTTTCATTTCTGTCATGCCACTTTGCATTAATTCCTGTAAAGCACCTGAAGGGTTAATAAACTACCTGACAGCAGTTTTCAATATGTCTGGGGGTGCTGTTTTTAAAAATGGTATCACGCTTGGGGGTTTCCCAATATATGGGACCCCTAAAGTCACTTCAAACATGGATAAGTCCCTAAAAAAATAAATGTGGTAAATTTCTTTGAAAAAATGAAAAATTGCTGCTACATTTTTAAACCTCCTAAAATGCTAACAAAATAAAATAACATTTTACAAATGGTGCTGATGTAAAGCAGACATGTGGGAAATGTTATTTATTAATGGTTTGCTGTTGTATGACTATCTGGATTAAAGGGATAATCATTCAAATTTTGAAAATTGCTAATTTTTTAACATTTTTCTCAAATTTTTTATATTTTTTATAAATAAACACAAAAAATGTTGAACTAAATTTACCATTATCATAAAGTATAATGTGTCACGAAAAAACAATCTCAAAATCACTGGGATTTGTTGAAGCGTTGCAGAGTTATTACCACATAAAGTGACACTGGTCAGATTTCAAAAATTTGGCTCGGTCACTAAGGGGTTAAACCCAATACAAATAGTTTACAAAAATGGATGTTAAAAAAGTAACCGGTAAAATCAGTCATATATACAGATATAAACAGTTCTTGAGGCCAGTAGACTTTGAGAAAATTGAGATAAAGTAATGATTATGGGGGCAGACATTTTATTGGAATTCCTGTTAGTCATCCTGTTAAAGTGTTCAAGACGCAATCTGTCTCTTCTATATTGGTCTACTGAGAGCAACTGATTGCATTCAACTCCATAGGAAATAAAGAAAGCATAAACTTTTGGGTGAATGCCCCTTTAAGTGCCACTTTAACTTTCTCAAGCTTATATAATTCCTAGTTTGGTTGAAAGGTAAGAATCCTTTGGAAATATTTCAATGACTTACATTTCTTGTAGTTGAGGATTGTTGGAGAACACGTTTGCCTCTATTGATTTCAAGTCATAATTCTCAGAGATCTCTCTGTATAAGAAATGAATATACAGTAAATGTAACAATGGTAAAAATACTGTTATATTACATCTTAATGCATATCACAGGAATACAGACATTACAACATAAGTACTGATTGACATATATATAGATTAGAATTTCAAAAGTTTTCTTTAAAACCTAGCCATAATTTTAGATCTATTGAGAGATAGCTCAGTTTTTTAACGGGACTGAATGTGTTACTTTTGTGCAACTGATGCATGATATATGACTTAATTGAAAAAAGGTGAAATAAGTGAAAATTAACTTTTTTTTTGCTAAAGAATTTAAAAATGAAATCAGAAATCTATTTTTATTCACAAACTGTATTTTTAGAGTTAACCAAAATTTGGTAAAATTTGAAACTAAAAATTTTTGCGGATTTTACTGAGAAATTCCTTTTACAGCTACTTTATTATCCATGAATTGATTGTACCCTATTATGTTGTGGAGTCTTGAAAACCCATAGCATAATAAAAGTAAGTTTTAGAAAACAAGAATGAATAGCTAATAGTCACCTCCTTCGTTCATTGTATCTCTTTCAATCCATGGCGCCTCTTCTTACCACCATCGTCCGATGAATCCCTGAGCATCTTAACACTAACACTGGGACATTCTCAACCATGACTAGGTTTGGGAAGTCACCACACATGTGCAGTGATGTCCCAATCCTGGGCATAGCCACGGCCAATAATCCTTGCCTAGAGATTTCGCTATAAGCTTATGGTGCACGTCAGGAAGCAACAATAATGCTGCAGCCTTACAATGCCTTTGCCTAGAGATGTTCCCGCCTGGTCATGGCTGGAAGTCCCAGCCTAGAATAAAGAGGCCCTGAGTTTCAACAAGCAGTTTTAGTAGAAATGCCTTCAATGACCAAACAGGGAGAGCGAACAGCAAAAGTGAAATGAGGAGTGATATAATTATTAGGGGTTGTTTTATATAATACCTAACATCTTGCTAAATTGTAATTCGAGAGAATTACAAAAATTCTACATTCTGTGGAATATGGATTTTTGCTAAATTCAAATAGAATTCAATTCCATTTCAATAAACTCACCCAACTCTAATAGAACTTTATGTACTCTTTATAGGCTATGTCCACATTTTGTTCAACTTTTATAGAAAGTTGAGCAACTTTTAAAATACTCTTCTTTTTAAAAAAAATCTAACATTTTGTTGCTGCAGTGTATCTGTATATACTTTATCTAGCTGAGCGATTTTGCAAAAAATATTACAACTCCATCAGAGTGCCAGCTCCTAGTTCTGCCAGCTCTCTGATCTCCCATTGTGAGAGGTAGCAACATGGAAAGGGTGGTATACAGATCTGCACTGGTAAGGAGAGAAAGCATCTCTGGGAGAGTATAGAAAATAGGCTATTGACAAGGAAGAACATACATGGAAGGGAAATAAATGCAGTACTGGATCTGTGCTGATACATGAAATCAGGTGCATAAACAGCACCCTAAGTACACACACAGAGGTCACATGCAGCCTATATTACTGAAAGGGTGCCTTCACATTTGGAGTTTACGCCCAAACCCCGCAAAAATGGGGTTCGGATGTATGCGCCAATGGGGCTATAGACTGCTATGGTGACGGCAGAGCTGACGTGCATTATTTTCGGGAGTCTACTATGTTTGAGTGTCAGCCTCCTGTAGGCGTATGTGGCACCCCAGGAGTCCGGTTGTCACAGTGGCATTGCCTCGCTCACAGGTGGTGATGTCATGCCTGGAAGCAACGAGGGGTACCCTTACCAGGTAATACCAGCATCCAACACCTTTCTTACTCCAGACCAGAAGGGGGAGCTCTAACACCCTGTTTCAGGGAAGCTTCCCTATAAGTTCTGGCCTGGAGGTGGAGTTAGTCAGTGAGTAGTCTGAGTCGGAGAGGAGAGGAGGAATGTCGAGGATAGCCTGGGGATTGGAGCTGTGACCAAGTTCACCCCAGAGCTGAGCACCAGAAACCAGACACTGGAGTCGGTGATTGCACAAGGACAGAGGTCCTGGCAGCTAAATCTGGAGGGCAGGATACTGCAGGTCTCCTGGCCCATCTAACACCCAGCGGCACAGCAGCATATCCGAGCCCGGAGCCACCATCAAGGAGCGACACCTGGAATAGGCTCAAGCAGCCTGCCATGGGGGTAATGTTTTACACAAACTGACAGACCATGAGAGGGACTTGTGCAGAGCTTCAGGCAGTAAGAACCTAAGAGAACAGCGCAGAAGGAAGGCCTCTGAACCCACCTGGCTGGGTGGATCCTAAATTGCTTCTAGGCTGCCTGGACCCCCATCATCACCTGTTTCCCATGCCCCAGACTGCACCTTCTACCACCAAGTAAAGGTAAAGAAAACTACAATCCTTGTGTCCTCCGGTCATTTCCGCACCCTTAGTCCTGCACCCCAACGTCCACGATTCCTTACAAAACTATACCGGTAGCCCTGGGGACCCACTCCACCTGTGGGGAGCAGAACCATCCCACCTGCGTCACCATCGGCCCCAGCGGTCTCCTTAAGCAGCATCAGCCACTCATTGCCGAACACCACAGGTGGCATCATGTTAAATCCCCTATAAACTTTCCCTCATCAATTTTTATTGAACGCCCAGGGCCACGGACCGGGCCTCAGCTGCCATGACAAACCCCCAAAGAACCGTCGGACCCGGCCCGAGAACCCCACAACCCTAGCGGGCGCTACATGTACACTTCCAGAAATGATGCACGTCAGAGCAAACACTCGCCCTGTCTGCATCGTTTCAGACTATGGCCCCATCCGCGCATATTACTGCACCTTGTTTTGTGGGGGAGTTCAGACGTATGCCCTGATGGGACTCACAAATGCAATGTGTAAGCACCCCAAGGGACATTCCCACAAGAAAAGATTTGGATCAAGTGGCAAACTGCTTATCAGCGGGACTGAAAATTAACGACATGTTATCGGGGATGGAGCTTGTGCTTTTGATTTAAAAATGTGTTTTTATTACTGTATACAGTTACTCTGATGTGGAATATCAAAGTAAGTACAGCAGCCTCATCAGAGGAAAGGGAATCGTTTAAGAATGCATGCCATTTATATTGTACAATCTTGTAACAGATTCCATTTAATGATGAAATCGAATAAATGTACAACATTTTGGGACTCTTGGAAGGGGAGATAATAGTTTTTCACATCAGTTCATAAATTTGACAGATGTGAGACAGATGTACCTTCTTGCAAATTACTAACTTTTGCATAAACTTCAGATGGATGAATGCAGATAAAGAGAGATGCCTGCGATAATAGAGATAATGATTACAGTAGAATTAAGAATATAAAACAGAACAGCAAAATACAATCTGTAGAGCCCGGAATGTCTGAACCAGTTTTTTTTTTGCATAGTTTGTATAAACCACAGTATAAATAGAACTATGATAGCACCACCTTATCTTGCACTTGCCAAATGGCAGAAACTATACTTATAAAATGACAGGTGCTAAAATCTTTGTGAAATATTACACGTCCTCCTTACTAATGGTATTCTGTGCTATACATAGATATCTTGTTTTCTGTCACAGCAAACACTTTTTGTAAAACCAAATTGAATTAATTTTCTTCAAGTTGCTTAGCAAAGTTTGTACCTTGGCGAAAGTATATTGTGCACTGCCTCTCTCTACCACCCAATCTGAAGTCAAGTGTGGGGAGACATTTCTATGAGCTGAGGGCATCTGTTTGAAACTCAGCGGGTATCGCGCATGACACCTGTTGAAGATAGGAGAGGTTCATCCTTACTCGGTGTGCAGAAGTGTCTATCCACAACCAATGTTGATTGAGCGGATAACACAGGTGCTGCACAATCCTTTTATTGCCTCAAGACTTTTCAAGATTTATTTCATAGCAGTGTTTTCTTCTCTTTTCACTCAGCAAGAGAGAATGTGTGTTATGTCCAAAAAACAGCAGGGGTAATTATCTCCTTGCTGTGCCAATGGTCCAGTACCACATCTTACTTTTAACCTCCCAGTGAGTTCTCAGATATTGTGCTTAGTTTATGTCTGGTGCTATTCCTACTGAAATTCTGATTCTGACTGACTTGATCCTGACCTTTTCTGATCTGTTATCCCTTCTGACTTTGAATCTTGCCTGTCTTGACTGACTTTGTTTTTGTGTCTGTTCTTCTGGTGACTGATGTTGGATATTCCACTGATTATGGCTTTGTCTCAATTAATGTCCCTGGTTTTCTTTTTTGCTACTCACTCGGCTAGCGTGACAATCCTTGCCTCAGGCTCGTTCTTATGACCAGAAGCTACTCCGTGGGTACAACCTAGGAGGCTTTCATTGTAAGTCCAAACTCCTGTACAGAGTTAAAGAGTTGAACCTTGGGTTTCTCTGGGATCTACAAGAGAGAGTGGCTACCACCAAATCCATCCATAGAAGGCTTTTTTAGCTGTAATTCTCGGACAGACTTTACAGCTAGTCCGAGACTATGTTCATAGATTGATCTCACTTTTAATATTTACAATTTTAAATTTCCTATATAGTCATGTATAGATCTGATGCTTATAAAATAAAGGATTTTTTTTCTGACTAAATAAAAGGGTGTGCCCTTGCTATGGCTGAGCAGTTCAGTGCAACCTCCCAACTACTTGTTTTACATGTATATTTGTGCTCCTGTTTCTTGACTGACAACTCTGTCCAGGAACAAAATGAGGGCGGACATATATAAAACACAAACAGGAAGAAAAATACAAGTTCTTGTGCTAGTCATTTTGTGCAAACAGACTTCAACAATCACTCCACATATTGGGAAGATACCTCCACTAGGTTGCACTTGAAAGATTATTTTTTTTGGCGGGGGGGGTTTGGATTGAGAGTTAATTTGCATACAGTCTTTAAATCCAGACTCTTAGGGTATCGTCACACTATACGATTTACCAACGATCACGACCAGCGATACGACCTGGCCGTGATCGTTGGTAAGTCGTAGTGTGGTCGCTGGAGAGCTGTCACACAGACAGCTCTCCAGCGACCAACGATGCCGAGGTCCCCGGGTAACCAGGGTAAACATCGGGTTACTAAGCGCAGGACCGCGCTTAGTAACCCAATGTTTACCCTGGTTACCAGCGTAAAAAAAAACAAACAGTACATACTTACATTCCGGTGTCTGTCCCTTGCCGTCTGCTTCCCGCACTCACTGACTGCCGGCCGTCGTAGCGATCAAAATGGCACTGTGTGACGGTACCCTTATAAAAAATAATTGTGTAAGATACACAAGTCTGCCTCATTTACATTTTTACTTCAATTTGACATTTAAAATCTAAAAGTTCAAGTTTGCCAACAAATTCAACTTGACACAAAAAGTGACTTCTTATTTATAACTCACTGTATTGCTTCACATGTTGTCTTAATTTAGGTGACTAGCGATGAGCTAACGGTGACAGTTATACTAGCAAATTAATGGTGTTTTCAATAAACAAATAACAATAAAAATGTTTTTAGACACCTAATAAACATATAAAACAATGATAAAAAAAAGCAATTTGTGTTTCTGCTTCTCTGACAATAAAATGCCGACTTCTACAGTTCTGAATATTTCTGAACACTAACAAGGATTGCCATAGAAACATGCTCAGCAATTAGTTTCCGACTGATGCTAACTAGGGTTGAGCGAAACGGGTCGAACATTTTCAAAAGTCGCCGACTTTTGGCTAAGTCGGGGTTTCATGAAACCCGATCCGACCCCTGTGCGGGGTCGGCCATGCGGTACGCGACTTTCGCGCCAAAGTCGCGTTTCAATGACGCGAAAAGCGCCATTTCTCAGCCAATGAAGGTAAACGCAGAGTGTGGGCAGCGTGATGACATAGGTCCTGGTCCCCACCATCTTAGAGAAGGGCATTGCAGTGATTGGCTTGCTGTCTGCGACGTCACAGGGGCTATAAAGAGGCGTTCCCGCCGACCGCCATCTTACTGCTGCTGATCTGAGCTTAGGGAGAGGTTGCTGCCGCTTTGTCAGAAGCAGGGATAGCGTTAGGCAGGGTCCATTAACCACAAAACCGCTTGTGCTGCAGCGATTTGCACTGTCCAACACCACCCTCGGTGTGCAGGGACAGTGGAATTTTTTTTTTTTTTTTTTTTCCCCTCAGCGCTGTAGCTCATTGGGCTGCCCTAGAAGGCTCCCTGATAGCTGCATTGCTGTGTGTACGCCGCTGTGCAAACCAACTGCTTTTTTCAAAGCACAAATCCTCTTGTTCCTTCCTTTCTGCACAGCTATCTTTTTTGTTTGTCCACACTTTTTATTTCATTTGTGCATCAGTCCACTCCTTATTGCTGCCTGCCATACCTGGCTGAGATTACTGCAGGCAGGGAGATAGTAGCTGCCTGCCATACCTGGCTGAGATTACTGCAGGCAGGGAGATAGTAATTGTAGGACATTCCCTGTTTTTTTTTTTTTTTTTTTTTTGGTGGGAGATTAAGATTGGCAATTTGGCATTTCTGCTAGAGTGCCATCCCTGTGTGTGCCATCTCTCTCACATAGTGGGCCATAGAAAGCCTTTTCATTTTTCTGTATTTTTTTTTGTGGGGTGTATAAATTCTCCCTGATAAAAATACAGTGGGAGATTAATATTGGCCTTTGGGCTTGTGTGCCAGTCCTGAGTGTGCCATCTCTCTCACAAATAGTGGGCCATAGAAAGCCTATTTTATTTTTTTTTGGGTTTTATAAATTCTCCCTGAAAAAAAGGGAGATTAATATTGGCCTCTGGGCTTCTGTGCCAGTCCTGAGCGTGCCATCTGTGCCAGTCCTGAGCGTCCCATCTCTCTCACAAATAGTGGGCCATAGAAAGCCTATTTAATTTTTTTTTTGGTTTTATAAATTTTCCCTGAAAAAAGGGAGATTAATATTGGCCTCTGGGCTTGTGTGCCAGTTGTGAGCGTGCCATCTGTGCCAGTCCTGAGCGTGCCATCTCTCTCACAAATAGTGGGCCATAGAAAGCCTATTTAATTTTTTTTTTGGTTTTATAAATTTTCCCTGAAAAAAGGGAGATTAATATTGGCCTCTGGGCTTGTGTGCCAGTTGTGAGCGTGCCATCTGTGCCAGTCCTGAGCGTGCCATCTCTCTCACAAATAGTGGGCCATAGAAAGCCTATTTAAATATTTTTTTGGTTTTATAAATTCTCCCAGAAAAAAAGGGAGATTAATATTGGCCTCTGGGCTTCTGTGCCAGTTGTGAGCGTGCCATCTGTGCCAGTCCTGAGCGTGCCATCTCTCTCACAAATAGTGGGCCATAGAAAGCCTATTTAAATATTTTTTTGGTTTTATAAATTCTCCCAGAAAAAAAGGGAGATTAATATTGGCCTCTGGGCTTCTGTGCCAGTCCTGAGCGTGCCATCTGTGCCAGTCCTGAGCGTCCCATCTCTCTCACAAATAGTGGGCCATAGAAAGCCTATTTTATTTTTTTTTTGGGTTTCAGAAATTCTCCCTGGAAAAAAAAAGGGAGATTAATATTGCCCTTTGGGCTTGTGTGCCAGTACTAAGCGTTCCATCTCTCTCTCTCTCTCAGTCAGTGGGCCATAGAACGCATATTTTTGGTTTTATTTGTTTTCTAAATTCTCCCTGAAAAAATCATTTTATTTTATTTGGTTTCTAAATTCTTCCTGATAAAATCATATTTTTTTTATTATTTTTATTTCTAAAGTCTCCCTGAAAAAAAAAAAAAAAAAAAACAACCAAAAAAACAGTGGGAGATTAATATTGGCCTTTCTGCTTGTGTGCCAGTCTTGACTCCTGGGTGTGCCATCTCTCTCTCTCTCTCTCTCTCTCTCTCTCTCTCTCTCTCTCTCTCCAATTGTGGTCCATAGAAAGCCTATATTTTTTTTCCTTGATTTGGGTTCTAAAATCTACCAGAGAAAATAACTACATCAATCATTGGTAGAAAAATATTGGCCTCTGGGTTTGTGTGCCACTCCTGACTCCTGTGTGCGTCATCTCTCAGTCAGTGGGCCATAGAACGCCTATTTTTGGTTTTATTTGTTTTCTAAATTCTCCCTGAAAAAATTATTTTATTTTATTTGGTTTCTAAATTCTTCCTGATAAAATCATATTTTTTTTATTATTTTTTTTTCTAAAGTCTCCCTGAAAAAAAAAAAAAAAAACAGTGGGAGATTAATATTGGCCTTTCTGCTTGTGTGCCAGTCTTGACTCCTGGGTGCGTCATCTCTCAGTCAGTGGGCCATAGAACGCCTATTTTTGGTTTTATTTGTTTTATAAATTCTCCCTGAAAAAATCATTTTATTTTATTTGGTTTCTAAATTCTTCCTGATAAAATCATATTTTTTTTATTATTTTTTTTTCTAAAGTCTCCCTGAAAAAAAAAAAAAAAAAACAACCAAAAAAAACAGTGGGAGATTAATATTGGCCTTTCTGCTTGTGTGCCAGTCTTGACTCCTGGGTGCGTCATCTCTCAGTCAGTGGGCCATAGAACGCCTATTTTTGGTTTTATTTGTTTTCTAAATTCTCCCTGAAAAAATCATTTTATTTTATTTGGTTTCTAAATTCTTCCTGATAAAATCATATTTTTTTTATTATTTTTTTTTCTAAAGTCTCCCTGAAAAAAAAAAAAAAAAAAACAACCAAAAAAAACAGTGGGAGATTAATATTGGCCTTTCTGCTTGTGTGCCAGTCTTGACTCCTGGGTGCGTCATCTCTCAGTCAGTGGGCCATAGAACGCCTATTTTTGGTTTTATTTGTTTTCTAAATTCTCCCTGAAAAAATCATTTTATTTTATTTGGTTTCTAAATTCTTCCTGATAAAATCATATTTTTTTTATTATTTTTTTTTCTAAAGTCTCCCTGAAAAAAAAAAAAAAAAAAACAACCAAAAAAAACAGTGGGAGATTAATATTGGCCTTTCTGCTTGTGTGCCAGTCTTGACTCCTGGGTGTGCCATCTCTCTCTCTCTCTCTCTCCAATTGTGGTCCATAGAAAGCCTACATTTTTTTTCCTTGATTTGGGTTCCAAAATCTACCAGAGAAAATAACTCCATCAATCATTGGTAGAAAAATATTGGCCTCTGGGCTTGTGTGCCACTCCTGATTCCTGTGTGCGTCATCTCTCACTCAGTGGCCCATAGAAAGCATATAGTTTGTTACATTTGTTTTCTAAATTCTCCCTGCAAAAATCTATTTTTTTTTTTTTGGGGGGTTTCTAAAGTGTTCCTGAAAAAAATAAAAATAAAAAAAAAATAATAGTGTGACATTAATATTAACATTTGTGCTTCAGTGACAGTCCTGCGTGTGGGGCATCTCTCTAATTTGCAGCCACCAAAAAAAGAGTGTGTAACATTGGGCCTGATTTTCGCTGTGGTCTCACCAACCTGTAAAGGGGTAGCTAAATCATACAGAAGTTATAGCTCACCGTGTAAGTTGTGTGACTGCAACAAATAACGTTAGTTTGGTTACGTTTTTAAAACAATGAGGAAGTCTAGTGGAAGAGGTCGTGGCCGGGGGCGTTCATTGTCAGCTGGTAATGAGGGTAGTGGTAGTGGTGGAGCATCAGGTGGTCGTGGGGGAAAAAATATTGCACCTAAGTCTGGAGCTGTGGAGCCAGGTTCGTCGTCCGGCTACACAAGGCCTCGAACGCTCCCTTTTCTGGGATTAGGAAAACCGCTTTTAAAGCCGGAGCAGCAAGAGCAAGTTTTGGCTTATCTTGCTGACTCAGCCTCTAGCTCTTTTGCCTCATCTCGTGAAACTGGTAAAAGTAAAAGCAGCGCGTCGTTAGTGGATGTTCACGGTCAGGGACAAGTCACTTCCTTGTCCTCTTCAGCAAAAACAACAACAGAGAAGAATGCAGCAGGCGACACAACGGGTTACTCCATGGAGCTCTTTACACATACCGTCCCTGGCTTAGAAAGTGAAGCAGTTAACAGTCCATGCCCATTACAAATTGAATCTGACATGGAGTGCACTGACGCACAGCCACAGCCAGACTACTATGCTGGTCCTTTGACTCAGACCACAACATTGCCCTCGCAGGGTGCTGATCAAGAATCAGACCCTGATGAGACTATGTTGCCCCATCACGAACGCTATACCACCGAACGACACGGTGACACAGACGAAGTTGCGCAGGAGGTACAAGAAGAGTTATTAGATGACCCAGTTCTTGACCCCGATTGGCAGCCATTGGGGGAACAGGGTGCAGGCGGCAGCAGTTCTGAAGCAGAGGAGGAGGAGGGGCCGCAGCAGGCATCAACATCGCCACAGGTTCCATCTGCCGGGCCCGTATCTTGCCCAAAACGCGTGGCAAAGCCAAAACCTGGTGGAGGACAGCGTGGCCATCCGGTTAAAGCTCAGTCTGCAATGCCTGAAAAGGTATCCGATGCTAGAAAGAGTGCAGTCTGGCATTTTTTTAAACAACATCCAATTGATCAGCGCAAAGTCATCTGTCAAAAATGTTCTACTTCCTTAAGCAGAGGTCAGAATCTGAAAAGTCTCAATACTAGTTGCATGCATAGACATTTAACCACCATGCATTTGAAAGCTTGGACTAACTACCAAACGTCCCTTAAGGTTGTTGCACCCTCGGCCAATGAAGCTAGTCATCAACGCAACATCCCTTCCGGCAGTGTAGGACCACCATTTAGCGCACCACCTGCTGTATCTGTGCAGGTATCTTTGCCAGGCCAAAGCAGTCAGGGTCAGGGAATCACCAGTTTCGTAGTAGGAAACACTGCATCTAGGGCACCGGCGGCAACAATACCATCTCCCACCGTCTCTCAGTCTGCCATGTCCACCGGCACCCCCGCTAGTTCCACGATCTCCAGCTCTCCAGTCCAGCTCACCCTACATGAGACTATGGTTAGAAAAAGGAAATACTTAGCCTCGCATCCGCGTACACAGGGTTTGAACGCCCACATAGCTAGACTAATCTCGTTAGAGATGATGCCCTACCGGTTAGTTGAAAGCGAAGCTTTCAAAGACCTGATGGACTACGCTGTACCACGCTACGAGCTACCCAGTCGACACTTTTTTTCCAGAAAAGCCATCCCAGCCCTCCACCAGCATGTTAAAGAGCGCATCGTCCATGCACTCAGGCAATCTGTGAGCACAAAGGTGCACCTGACAACAGATGCATGGACCAGTAGGCATGGCCAGGGACGTTACGTGTCCATCACGGCACACTGGGTAAATGTGGTGGATTCAGGGTCCACAGGGGACAGCAAGTTTGGGACAGTTCTGCCTAGCCCACGGTCTAGTAAACAGTTGTCTGTAGCCGTTCGCACCCCCTCCTCCTCCTCCTCCTCGTCCTCCTGCAGAAGCAAGAGCTCGTCCACAGACCGCAGTCGCACAAACACTCCATCCGCACCTGCCACTGTTGCACACCAGGTCTCCCATTATGGGGCAGCTACTGGCATACGTCAGCAGGCTGTATTGGCTATGAAGTGTTTGGGCGACAATAGACACACCGCGGAAGTTCTGTCCGAGTTCTTGCAGCAAGAAACGCAGTCGTGGCTGGGCACTGTAGATCTTGAGGCAGGCAAGGTAGTGAGTGATAACGGAAGGAATTTCATGGCTGCCATCTCCCTTTCCCAACTGAAACACATTCCTTGCCTGGCTCACACCTTAAACCTGGTGGTGCAGTGCTTCCTGAAAAGTTATCCGGGGTTATCCGACCTGCTCCTCAAAGTGCGTGGACTTTGCGCACATATCCGCCGTTCGCCTGTACACTCCAGCCGTATGCAGACCTATCAGCGTTCTTTGAACCTTCCCCAGCATCGCCTAATCATAGACGTTGCAACAAGGTGGAACTCAACACTGCACATGCTTCAGAGACTGTGCGAACAGAGGCGGGCTGTTATGTTTTTGTGGGAGGATACACATACACGGGCAGGCAGTAGGATGGCAGACATGGAGTTGTCAGGTGTGCAGTGGTCGAAGATTCAAGACATGTGTCAAGTCCTTCAGTGTTTTGAGGAATGCACACGGCTGGTTAGTGCAGACAACGCCATAATAAGCATGAGCATCCCCCTAATGCGTCTGCTGATGCAAAGTTTGACGCACATAAAGGATCAGGCGTCTGCACCAGAGGAAGAGGAAAGCCTTGATGACAGTCAGCGATTGTCTGGTCAGGGCAGTGTACATGACGAGGTACCGGGCGAAGAGGAGGTGGAGGATGAGGAGGATGATGGGGATGAGTATATTTTTAATGAGGAAGCTTTCCCGGGGGCACGGGAAATTGGTGGCGTGGCAAGGCCGGGTTCTGGTTTTTTGAGGGACACAAGTGACGTAGATTTGCCTGCAACTGCCCCTCAACCAAGCACAACCGCAGATTTGACAACGGGAACTTTGGCCCACATGGCGGATTATGCCTTGCGTATCCTCAAAAGGGACACACGCATTACAAAAATGATGAACGATGACGATTACTGGTTGGCCTGCCTCCTTGATCCTCGCTATAAAGGCAAATTGCAAAATATTATGCCACATGAGAACTTGGAACTAATATTAGCAACAAAACAATCAACTCTTGTTGACCGTTTGCTTCTGGCATTCCCTGCACACAGCGCCCGTGATCGTTCTCACACGAGCTCCAGGGGCCAGCAGACCAGAGGTGTTAGAGGGGCAGAAATCAGAAGTGGCGTTGGACAGAGGGGTTTTCTGACCAGGTTGTGGAGTGATTTTTCTATGACCGCAGACAGGACAGGTACTGCAGCATCAATTCAAAGTGACAGGAGACAACATTTGTCCAGTATGGTTACAAACTATTTTTCATCCCTTATCGACGTTCTCCCTCAACCGTCATTCCCATTTGATTACTGGGCATCCAAATTAGACACCTGGCCAGAATTGGCAGAATATGCATTGCAGGAGCTTGCTTGCCCGGCAGCTAGTGTCCTATCAGAAAGAGTATTCAGTGCTGCAGGTTCAATACTAACAGAAAAAAGGACTCGTCTGGCTACCCAAAATGTAGATGATCTAACCTTCATTAAAATGAACCACAACTGGATTTCAAAATCTTTTGCCCCACCCTGCCCGGCTGACACCTAGCTTTCCTATGAAAAGGTCTTGCCTGTGGACTATTCTGAATGACTTTTCCAATCTCGTAATTTTCTTCACCTGATTGTCCAGCATACGACATGTTTCCACCTCACGAAATGGCCAAACTCCCCACACGGGGCCGTGCTATCGCCACTTTGCGCTTGGACCCTTGAGAGTGCTGTTTGTCTGAAGAGGTGGGTGTGGCCGCTTTTGGTCGACGGCACTGCCACTGGGTCCCTCATAGTACAATAAAGTGTCTCTGGCGGTGGTGGTGCGCACCCAACGTCAGACACACCGTTGTAATATGAGGGGCCCTGTGCCTGTACCGCCGGCCACAAGACAGTTCCCCCCCCCAGCTCAAACAGTGCTCTACCACTAGCAAAATTATCTCTCACAGCTTCACCAATGTGTAGTCTAGCCGCTGACATCCTTCAATGCCTGGCACTGACAATACCATTGTTTTGACATTTTTGTTATGTTAGGCCTTCGAAGCCTGTCTGCGGTCCCTTCTTTCTACAACTACTACACTGACCAGGCCACTGCTGGCCGTGTTACCCTGGAACCAATTTAAAAGTGCCTACAGTCAGCCCAATTTTGTTATGTTAGGCCTTCGAAGACTGTCTGCCGTCACTCCTTCCACTAGACTTCCACTGACCATACACTGCTGCCCATGTACCCCTGGAACCAATTTAAAGTGCCTACAGCCAGCCCAATTTTGTTATGTTAGGCCTTCGAAGCCTGTCTGCGGTCACTCCTTCCACTAGACTTCCACTGACCAGACCACTGCTGCCCGTGTACCCCTGGAACCAATTTAAAAGTGCCTACAGCCATGTGTTATTATTTTAGGCCTTCGATGCCTGTCTGCGGTCACTCCTTCCACTAGGCCTCCACTGACCACACCACTGCTGCCCGTGTACCCCTGGAACCAATTTAAAATTGCCTACAGCCAGCCCAATTTTTTTATTTTAGGCCTTCGATGCCTGTCTGCGGTCCATTCTTTCAACTACTACTACACTGACCAGGTCACTGCTGCCCGTGTACCCCTGGAACCAATTTAAAATTGCCTACAGCCAGCCCAATTTTTTTATTTTAGGCCTTCGATGCCTGTCTGCGGTCCATTCTTTCAACTACTACTACACTGACCAGGTCACTGCTGCCCGTGTACCCCTGGAACCAATTTAAAATTGCCTACAGCCAGCCCAATTTTTTTATTTTAGGCCTTCGATGCCTGTCTGCGGTCCATTCTTTCAACTACTACTACACTGACCAGGTCACTGCTGCCCGTGTACCCCTGGAACCAATTTAAAATTGCCTACAGCCAGCCCAATTTTTTTATTTTAGGCCTTCGATGCCTGTCTGCGGTCCATTCTTTCAACTACTACTACACTGACCAGGTCACTGCTGCCCGTGTACCCCTGGAACCAATTTAAAATTGCCTACAGCCATGTGTTATTATTTTAGGCCTTCGATGCCTGTCTGCGGTCACTCCTTCCACTAGGCCTCCACTGACCACACCACTGCTGTCCGTGTACCCCTGGAACCAATTTAAAATTGCCTACAGCCATGTGTTATTATTTTAGGCCTTCGATGCCTGTCTGCGGTCACTCCTTCCACTAGACTTCCACTGACCAGACCACTGCTGCCCGTGTACCCCTGGAACCAATTTAAAAGTGCCTACAGCCAGCCCAAGTTTGTTATGTTAGGCCTTCGATGCCTGTCTGCGGTCCATTCTTTCAACTACTACTACACTGACCAGGTCACTGCTGCCCGTGTACCCCTGGAACCAATTTAAAATTGCCTACAGCCAGCCCAATTTTTTTATTTTAGGCCTTCGATGCCTGTCTGCGGTCCATTCTTTCAACTACTACTACACTGACCAGGTCACTGCTGCCCGTGTACCCCTGGAACCAATTTAAAATTGCCTACAGCCATGTGTTATTATTTTAGGCCTTCGATGCCTGTCTGCGGTCACTCCTTCCACTAGGCCTCCACTGACCACACCACTGCTGCCCGTGTACCCCTGGAACCAATTTAAAATTGCCTACAGCCAGCCCAATTTTTTTATTTTAGGCCTTCGATGCCTGTCTGCGGTCCATTCTTTCAACTACTACTACACTGACCAGGTCACTGCTGCCCGTGTACCCCTGGAACCAATTTAAAATTGCCTACAGCCAGCCCAATTTTTTTATTTTAGGCCTTCGATGCCTGTCTGCGGTCCATTCTTTCAACTACTACTACACTGACCAGGTCACTGCTGCCCGTGTACCCCTGGAACCAATTTAAAAGTGCCTACAGCCAGCCCAAGTTTGTTATGTTAGGCCTTCGATGCCTGTCTGCGGTCCATTCTTTCAACTACTACTACACTGACCAGGTCACTGCTGCCCGTGTACCCCTGGAACCAATTTAAAATTGCCTACAGCCAGCCCAATTTTTTTATTTTAGGCCTTCGATGCCTGTCTGCGGTCCATTCTTTCAACTACTACTACACTGACCAGGTCACTGCTGCCCGTGTACCCCTGGAACCAATTTAAAATTGCCTACAGCCAGCCCAATTTTTTTATTTTAGGCCTTCGATGCCTGTCTGCGGTCCATTCTTTCAACTACTACTACACTGACCAGGTCACTGCTGCCCGTGTACCCCTGGAACCAATTTAAAATTGCCTACAGCCAGCCCAATTTTTTTATTTTAGGCCTTCGATGCCTGTCTGCGGTCCATTCTTTCAACTACTACTACACTGACCAGGTCACTGCTGCCCGTGTACCCCTGGAACCAATTTAAAATTGCCTACAGCCATGTGTTATTATTTTAGGCCTTCGATGCCTGTCTGCGGTCACTCCTTCCACTAGGCCTCCACTGACCACACCACTGCTGTCCGTGTACCCCTGGAACCAATTTAAAATTGCCTACAGCCATGTGTTATTATTTTAGGCCTTCGATGCCTGTCTGCGGTCACTCCTTCCACTAGACTTCCACTGACCAGACCACTGCTGCCCGTGTACCCCTGGAACCAATTTAAAAGTGCCTACAGCCAGCCCAAGTTTGTTATGTTAGGCCTTCGATGCCTGTCTGCGGTCACTCCTTCCACTAGGCCTCCACTGACCACACCACTGCTGCCCGTGTACCCCTGGAACCAATTTAAAATTGCCTACAGCCAGCCCAATTTTTTTATTTTAGGCCTTCGATGCCTGTCTGCGGTCCATTCTTTCAACTACTACTACACTGACCAGGTCACTGCTGCCCGTGTACCCCTGGAACCAATTTAAAATTGCCTACAGCCAGCCCAATTTTTTTATTTTAGGCCTTCGATGCCTGTCTGCGGTCCATTCTTTCAACTACTACTACACTGACCAGGTCACTGCTGCCCGTGTACCCCTGGAACCAATTTAAAATTGCCTACAGCCATGTGTTATTATTTTAGGCCTTCGATGCCTGTCTGCGGTCACTCCTTCCACTAGGCCTCCACTGACCACACCACTGCTGTCCGTGTACCCCTGGAACCAATTTAAAATTGCCTACAGCCATGTGTTATTATTTTAGGCCTTCGATGCCTGTCTGCGGTCACTCCTTCCACTAGGCCTCCACTGACCACACCACTGCTGTCCGTGTACCCCTGGAACCAATTTAAAATTGCCTACAGCCATGTGTTATTATTTTAGGCCTTCGATGCCTGTCTGCGGTCCATTCTTTCAACTACTACTACACTGACCAGGGCACTGCTGGCCGTGTACCCCTGGAACCAACATCAGAAAATATAAAAATAAGTATTTTGCTTATAAAAAAGAAAATACTGGTGAGATATCAAATGCAGACATTTTAACATTAAAAACAAACACACAACTCTAATCTGGTACAGTACTAAAAATGGCCACCAGCTACAATTACTTTCTCCTGCAAGTAGTTAACTGAAAGTTTTTTTAAATTGAAAACACACATATGGCATCCACCGAGTGTTGTCCTGTCGCGTCTTCTTTATATTATTGCCGAGAAGATGCAAAATAATGAAAATAATAAAATCATTAATTACCAAAATAATAGAGAAAGTCAACACCACATTGCAAATAAACATTCATTCCAAATAAAGAAGCAGGGCGCGTCCGAGGGTGAGTATATACCTAATAAGAATATAATCACCCTCGGACGCGCAATGCTTATTTCCAACAGCCTTCCTTCCTAAGAATCAGCCCTTCCGTCGTGTAGAGAGACGTTGTGTTACACTCCAAGGTGTTCCCCAGGTTGCCTTTCCTGAGCTTCGATCTTCCGGCTCTCGTTTAGTAGTTCTTGGAAACTACTCTGCATTAGGCCTTCAAATTGGGTATGGGGTGTAGAGAGATGGTGTGTTCCACTCCAAGGTGTTCCCCAGGTTGCCTTTCCTGAGCTTCGATCTTCCGGCTCTCGTTTAGTAGTTGTTGGAAACTACGCTGCATTAGGCCTTCAAATTGGGTATGGGGTGTAGCGAGAGGGTGTGTTACACTCCAAGGTGTTCCCCAGGTTGCCTTTCCTGAGCTTCGATCTTCCGGCTCTCGTTTAGTAGTTCTTGGAAACTACACTGCATTAGGCCTTCAAATTGGGTATGGGGTGTAGAGAGAGGGTGTGTTACACTCTAAGGTGTTCCCCAGGTTTCCTTGCCATTGCTTCGGTCTTCCGACTCTCGTTTAGTAGTTGTAGAAAAGTACACTGCATTAGGCCATACAAAATGGGTATGGGGTGGAGAGAGATGGTGTGTTACACTCCAAGGTGTTCCCCAGGTTGCCTTTCCTGAGCTTCTATCTTCAGGCTCTCATTAAATTGTGGTTAAATGGAACAACTGCATTTGGCGTACTAGTTGGTTTGGGGCCTACTATCGGTGTCTGCCACTCCTTGCTGTTCTCCTCCACTGAACAAAGCTGTGCCGCCTGTTTACTACGGTTGCCAATTTTGAACTGCATTTCGACTACTTACTGATTTGGCCCTACTCTCTGTGTCAGCCTCTCATTCCAGTTGTCCTCCACTGCAATGCCCCCTGGTTATTCCTGTGTTACCAATTTTGAACTGCATTTAGCCCACTTTCTTCTTTGGGCCTATATCTGTGTTTCCACTTCATCGTGCCCATTGCCCAGCCAGTGATAGATGAGTCTGCTGGTACATTGACCCATAACGCAACATTCCCCGTGCACGCTACACAACAACATTGTGACCCTGCTGAAAGTCAGGTTGCTCTTCCCGCATACCATACCACCTTACACGGGGACAAAGAGGAAGGTGCAGATGAAAGTGCAGGTTCCTTCATCAGGTGGGGGGAGGAATACTAGTTGGCGACGTCACTAGGCACAGGGCCTCTCATAGTACGCAAAAGTGTTGCTGCCGGTGGGAGGCGCCCCCCGCCGTGCAAACACACCGCTGTACTTTGAGGGCCCTGTGCCAGTGCCAATGCCAACGAGTGGGCCCCCCCTGCTTGCTCAGGTTCACAGCACTTGCAAAGTTGAAATACTTACCTCTCCCTGCTCCACTGCCGTGACGTGGTCCAGATTTCCTGGGCCCACTAATTACTTGAACCAGCCCTACCCCCCACAACTTTAGCCAAATGACCCCCAATTTCAAATGCCTTCCAATTATTATAAGGTA
>NW_027193448.1:0-33462 GCF_032444005.1 Ranitomeya imitator
CAGGCGGTCGTCCTGAACACGAACGCAGACGCAGACAACAAGAACCAGTGGAACCGGGCGTACAGCCGGCTGAACATCCCGCCCGGGCGGACCTGGTTCTGCCCCGACTGCGACCAGGGGCACGTTCGCGGTCTGCGTGGAGCGCGTCAACTTCGGACGCTTCGAGCCCTCGGGGCACACGTACATCGAGAAGCCGTACATCTGGGACAACGTGACCAACATCCCCTTCCTGGAGGTGAACATCACGTACCTGCCGAACAAGCCCGCCACCGCCACCGACAACCCGGACGCAAGCGTCGCGTTCAGGCCCATGCACATCCAGACGGGCGTGGGGATGACGTGCCTGAACGACATCAGCGACGCCACCCGCCACCGGATCGTGTGCAGCAGGGACATGGCCATATCCGGCGGCGCCGACATGTTCGCGGTCATCTACGCGGCCACGCGCGCCGACCAGGGCTACATGCGCATCTACTGGGACGACTCGGGCTCGCTTGCGACTGCCAGGAGCGTGTTCAACTCCCCCGGGAATTACGCGGGGGATAGGAATCGAGGGCACGCGACTCGTGCGCTTCGGGGACTCAAGGCCAACGGCATAGACCTGCAGCTCAACCAGGACGGGAGCTTTGCAGCCGGCTACCAGGCAAGAGGTATGAGGGCACGGTCAGGGGAGGAGCTTCTGGTGCAGGGCGGCAATGTGTACTACCGCTTCAAGGCGCTGTCCACCCACAACCGCACAGGCGTCCCGGCCTTCTTTAAGTGGTGGCATGACGCAGTAGCCGACCTCAACAATGTGGACAACGGCTACGGGCTGTGTGAGTGACCCCTCCTACAATATGCTTCCCCGCGGCTCGGTCGTGGATCTGCCCACCGCGGCGGAGAAGGAGATGCAGATCCACCACATCTTCGCGCGCTACGAGTACACGAACGTCCAGTGCCAGTTCTACTCGTACGAGCTCTTCTACTTCCCCCAACGGGGACGATCGGGCGCGTCGGGTCCTCGATCATGCACTCGCACTGGGACAACGACGTGGACCGCGTTGCGCTGAGCGACCTGGACTACGCGAAGGGCACGTTCGTCATGACGCCGGCCGCGCTGAAGAGCTTCCCGGCCTCGCAGCGCTGCTACTCGCAGATCAGCCGCCGGACGGTCTTCCGGGGCAACCGCTGGCACAACGTGTACGACCACGGGCAGGACGACGCGAACGCGGAGTACTACTTCGACTTCGACGCGGGACCTCCCCAGCGGGCTGCTGCTCTACGTGGACACGCTCGAGCAGACGCACGTGTTCGACCTGAAGATGCTCAAGATCGTGCAGAAGGCGCTGCACGCGGAGGAGGGGAACGGGCGCCGGATGTCCGTCAGCCTCCGCCTCAACGCGACGCACCTGGACGCGGGCCGCCAGACGCTCTACCGCACGTACGCGACCGCCCCGCTCCCTGCGCTTCGCGTTCAACAAGGACGCGGCGCTGCTTGCGATCCGCGTGCTGGCCCGGGACACCGGGACGGGGGGTGACATACGGGCCCTCGGACGGCGTGGACAAGTTCGACGCGACCACGGTCTACTTCAAGGCCTGGACGACGCGGACGGCCTTCAAGTTCCGCCAGTTCGCGCCCTGGCTCTTCGGGGCGCAGTACGACTTCACAGTTCCCGAGGACGAGTACCGCGTGACGATCCCCGCGGCGTACCGCGTGACGACGGAGCCGTACCTCCCGCCGCACCAGTTCGGGGACGACGGGTTCCTCTTCACGAGCACCCGCTGCGCGGACGGGGAGTACCTCTGGCGGATGCACGACGGGAAGTACGAGTGCCTCCCCTGCCAGGGCGGGCACTATTGCAAGGGGAGCGTGATGCGCCCGTGCGGGTTCGGGACGTACTCGGAAGATGGGGGCAGCGGAGTGCACGGACGCGTACAAGAACCTCGCGAGCTTCCCCACGCCGTCCGTGCTGAACGCGACCGCCTTCACGTACGACACGCCCTTCACGTTCATCTACAACCCGGACGGGGACCGCGCGGGGGATCTACCCGTGCCCGGGGAACCGGCACCTGATCGACGGGAAGTGCGAGCCGTGCCCGAGCGTGGGGTACTACTGCCTCCCGGGGCGGGATCCGATCCGCTGCCCGGTGGGCTTCCGCTGCATGGCGGGGATCGCGTATCCGTGCTACGGGAACTTCTACGGGGACTTCGAGGGCCTGCCGGTGTGCTCTGCGGTGGAGACGAAGAAGTGCCCGCTGCGTGCGCAGAATGGGACCATCTTTACGATTTCTCCGCACAAGACAGACGATCTGCGCTGGCGTGCCGATGGGATGGAGCATGTCGCGATGTGGACAATCGAGGAGCTGAATACGGGCTGCCGCCAGTGCCCGCGTGGGTATAAGTGCGAGATTACTGCGGAAGGGGCGAGGCTATTGAGGCAGGCGCGCATCCTGGGTGTGCTGGAGAAGGTGGGCCTGGCGAGGGTTGCGCCGCTGCTGAAGTTGCCATATCATCATAAGAGTCTACGTCATATATCACCTTTTGACCGTCTTGCTATCATGTCTGTTCCTTTGAAGATGGCACAGGGGGCCAATAGTGATCAGCCACATCTTAACACAAGCCTAATCCGTGTAACGCCGTGTCCACTCGGGACATTCTCTACATCTGGTGACATTGAATGTATTTCATGTCCGAATGGCCAGATAGCTAATGCGTATGGAGATGGGTGTGTGCAAACTGATCTCCCGCTAGCGGAGGCAGAGAAGGACGACACGCCAGCCACGAAAGAGGACATTGATCTTCGTCTGGAGCTGGACAACAGTCTGAATGGGGACGGGGAGTATGTGGAGCCCCCGAAGCCGGATGTGCCGCCAGAAGACGATGTGCCCTCGGATAAGGATGAGGCAACGAAGAAGAAGTCCAATGCAGGGTTAATCGCAGGTGTGACAGTAGGTGTTATACTAGTCGTTGGGTTAATCGTAGGCCTTCTGGTATACTTCCTGGTGTGCCGCAAGAACAACAATGTTTCATATGAACCTACTAGAATATCTAAGCGAAATTACTCACTAGTTAATGATACTGGGTATAATACTATCTCCAGCACAGTTGAGATTACTGATCCGACATCAGTGGATCTGTCAAGATCGAAGATTCTTACCGCGGACAATCCGAGCGAATCCGCGCCGCAAAAGCCCACTTCTTCTACTACGCAGAGACGTAACCTGTCGGAATATAGGACGGCGGACTGAGTAAGAACTGCGTTAGGCTACAGACAGTGTGACCTGTGTGACCTGTGTGTTCGTCCCATCAGACGAGACAGTTTGTGTGCAGTAGACGGTGGCAATCTTACTGAGCGGTGCTGTTTTAGAGCGTTTCCGGTCTGTTTTAAACGGTTTGAGTGAATTAATACAGTACTATCCAGCAAATAACTGATAGAAATAGCGTTAGTGAAGCTTTTTATTTACACCTTTCTCTAGGACTGTCCCAGGTCAGCATCATTTTATAAAGCGGCTATTGCTTGTCCCCTCATTCCCCCGTCAGAAGTGGAAATCGCCACCAAACCTCTTGGAGTTTCGATGTGAGTCAGGCTTCTTCTTCTTATCCACCCTTTCATAGTCGTCTCCACGCATGCTACCGCGGCGGCTGCGCCTCTCGGACTTTTTTGCGCCCTCCTCAGAGTCTTCTTCACCCTCCTTTTTCTTCTCTTCTTCATCTGCATCGCCGTTATCGGCACCAGAATCTGATTCACGCTTCTTCGGCTCTGCGTTCGGGTTCAGGTCCTTTCCTCGGAGTTTGTTCTCATGATACTTGTCGACATCAATTCCGAGAAGAGTCCAATCGAAAATATAGTCGTACGAGAACCCCTCACGGACAAACAGCTCGCGGAAGATCTTTCTGAGATAGGAGTAGTCGGGTCTGTCATCAAAACGGAGCGCGCGGGTGTAGTGCAGGTACGCCGCGAACTCAGTGGGCTGGCCCCTGGTGAGAGACTCTATGGGGGAGCTGAGCTTCTTCTCTAAAATCTTTTCATACTTCTGTCGTTTGGTGTTTGCCTTCAGGCCCTGCCAGGGAAGGTAACCACGGAGGAAGTAGAGAAACACATAGGCTAGGGCCTCCAGGTCGTCACGGCGAGACTGCTCGAGCCCAAGATGGGTGTTGATGGAACAGTATCTTGCTGTTCCTGTGAGGGACTTATGTTCGCGGTAGGGGATGTGTGTGTTTCCGACCATATAGCGCTTGGCAAGGCCAAAGTCGACGACGTAGACTGTCGTCTTGCGTCTACCCAGCCCAATGAGGAAGTTGTCAGGTTTAATGTCTCGATGGAGAAAGTTTTTCAGGTGCAAGAATTCTACGCGCGTGATCATCTGGTCTGCCAGCATGAGCACGGTCTTCAAACTGAAGTGACGGTTGCAGGCGGTGAACAAGTCCTCCAGTGAAGGACCCAGCAGGTCCATGACCAGGACATTGTACTCCCCCTCTGGTGCGTAGTGGTAGATGTAAGGAATCCCCACGCCGCCGACCAGGATTTTGTATAATTTCGACTCGTAAAGCAGCTGCGGCGGCTTGGCTTCAATGGGCTCTAACTTAATGGCTACGTCCTCCCCAGTCGCCAGATTTACGCCACGATATATTTCTCCGAATGCACCTCGGCCTATACGGTACTGCAACTGGTACTTTCCCGCTATTCGGAGATCGGCCATTTATTTTTTTATTTATTTTTTTGAATGGGGTTTTCAGGCCAGCTAGGGCTTCTTGTGGAGGCGGCGCTCGCGCAGCTGCGTGACCAGACTGCTCGGGAAACATCATCCCTCTGCCAGGAAACGACTGCGCGCGTGGAGGCGGTCTTTGAAGTCATTAAGGCTGTGGGAGACGCGGGAGGCGCAAATAGTCCAAATAGTCCAGATACAGAACTCACAAAGGCTGTCATGGCTGCTATTCAGGATAATAAGGAGTCGCTGAGGGATCTTTTCACGCAACTTCTCCAAACTCCGAACTGGAACCGGCGCATGACAACTATTGCGGCTCTGCGCTTTGTCTTATGGAGCTAGGAACACCCGAAATCGTAACTTTGTTGCGGGGAATCTCATAGATCCGAAGAGAGAGCTGCGCTGACATTGCATCCCAGACCCTTGCATGTTTACCGGTTTCTGAACAGGAGAGGTATTTGCAAGCGATAGTTGCCGATGAATCTAAGCCTCTTCATCATGTGGAGGGTATAGCAACCTTTTCCGGCTATGTGCTTGCGGCATCACCGCGGAACAGCTCTATTGTTTCGCTGGCACTCAAAAGCTTGGCAGATTGTGTTCTTGTCGATGGAAGAGACATTGCCCATGTAAGATGGCACTGTGCAAAAGCACTCTGTCAGTATCTCCGTACTGAAGTATGGACACATGTGTTTACAAGAGAAAATGAAGACTACATACAGACAATTCTTGCAGCCACGCTAGCATTCAACGATGTGAGATGTCGAAAAGCGGCTGGTGAGGCTCTGGCATATTTTTTTTATGCGAGGGCAATGAGGCCATTTGATAAGGAAGGAGATAAGGAAGGAGAGACAAAAGAAGACGCATTCATTTCTCTGCTATGTTCAGGTAAAGATGGTATTCAGTGGCTTAAAAATAAATATACGGATTTGTATCCTGAAAGCTCAGACAAAGAGACATCCGAGGGTATACCTGGCATGTCCCTAAAGGAACTAGGTAGTACATATGCACATTATACTCATTCATTCTGTTGTATGGTATCAGCTGCAGTTATGATTGCTGTAAAGCATGAGATAAAGAGGCACAGGCTTTTTAAATTTGTAGCGCGTCTATTTTCATCGTTACCGATGCTTTTCCCTAGCGCACCAACTCAGAATGGGGATATATCACAATGCCTTGATAGCGGGTTTTGTCATGGCGGAGTATAACTGCCACTCACAAAATATGGTGCACAGCATATCTGTAATCAAGCATTTACTGTCTTTTCCATTCACCCTTTGCTTAGATGCCGGCATAGAAGGAACCCTGGCAATAATGCGGCTTCGTCCCAACTTTATATTTGGAAACACTATTAAACACCATCTCCTTCTTCTCTCCCATCACGCATCCACGCCAATAGCTGTTCTCGCCCGTAAGGCCCTCGTCTCCGGCCGTAATATGCAGGATCGGACTTTTGCAACAGAAGCCCTGTGGCACTGTATGGGCTACACACAGACAGCTAATCCTGAGGTTAGTGAAGCTGCCTATATCTCAATTTCTTCCCTTTTGAATACTCATTCTCGCATTTTTCAGCTTATGGGCCGGGAGATAGTCTTTCTCGGTCGGTTAAGTAACCCGGCCAAGGGAACATGTGAGCTTAGTAGACAACGTTTATCTGAGCCTCCTACAACTGCTGATGAGTTTCTTTTCTACGTATTTATTGTCATAGAAGCAGGAGTTTATGGTCACATCACTGATTCCGAATCTGGTGCCGCACGACCCGTAGTTGCCAATCGTGAGTTCACCCGTCGTGCTGCCCTAAGCTGCCTGGAGCCATACCTTACTGTACTCCAGGGGTACGGAAATAGACAGACGGCGCTGAGCCTTCTTAAGCAGGTCTACGAGTTACTCATTCATGCCACCCGTCTTCAAGACCTGGCAGCCCGGGCTATTGCGTCCGATGGGGAAGCTGCTCTCAATCATGGGGCAGCTTTTGACAACAGGACAGCTGAACACACCATGCCTTAGCCGGTGTAGTGTGATAGATCTAAGTAGTGTTTCGTCATCGAACACGAGTAACAGCCAGCAAACCGCGCAATCAAGTACAATGGATACACTAGCACATATCGCAACACCCCGTGCGCTGTGTGAAGCTGCCATAAAGGTTTTGTTGTATGCGTTTAGTGACCAGGATGATGATGCGGCAGAGCCTGCTCGTTCCACCATACCAGCTGTATTCAAGTTTTTGAAAGCTATGTCACCCCCCTGTCAATGTTCTAACAGATGCAATCCGTCAAATGGCGACTGCAATGGCACATACTATCTTCGACAATGACACGGACAGCTTTTTGGAGCCAGAATCGGAGACACCTATTATAGACAGTATGAGAGTAGGCTGTGAATTGGAGGAGCTTCGTAAAAAGGTATTTAAAAAATCCTCGGATTTATTGTATCGTACACTGTTAGAGAGAGAAGATACAGAGCTAGAAGCAGATGAATGTGCGGGGGCTCTAGCGCGTGCTGTGTTTGTGGCTGTCCTGGCGCTTCCGCAGCCGTTTTATGCGATTAATTATAAGGAAGTTATAAAATCTTTGTTTTTTGTGTTTTTTGCGCCATCTTTGGAAGAAGACTCTTTGTGCAATATTATTTGTTATACTTTTGGCATCTTCTTCTTACTTTCTCGCAAATCTGTGGAGAAGGATTGTATTGGTCAGGGATTCGGTGAGTTCAGTCAGCTGGTAGCGGAGATTTTGAGAAAGCAGGAGCAGCAATTGCCCACTAATGGATTTTTTGGCAGACAAACCTCTCTCCGAGCATCTACCATTGCTTGACCATGTTTTTAATGCTAAGGATATGACTATGGATGCCGTGGCAGCACGTCTGTCAGATAAAAGGGTTGTGGAAGCCTTGACCAGAGACATTGATGTCAATGCACCCATTGATCCAGACCCAGAGGCAACACTCCTCCGTGTTCTCATTGATATGCAAGTATTACCAGGGAGAACTACAGGGACATATAGACCCTATCATGATTCAGGATCTGGTTTCATTCTTAACTGATCGTCGATTCTCCGTCAGAGAAAAGTGTCAGCGCATCATTTTACTTGACTCTAAGGTTTTTACTGACAGACACGTGCGCAGACTTATTCCTGACATTTTTATTGAACTCTTCTATGGCGTAAATGCAGAGCTGGAGAGTTCTGCCAAATCTGTCATTATTCTTAAACTGATGCAAACACGCTTTTTGCTGCCTGAAAAGCCTGCATTAGACACTAAACAAAATGCAAACTTTGATTTCCATGCAATAAATAAATAATCAGGAATTTCTTGTTAGGGTAAAGACAGGATATTGACTGTGTAAACAATTTTGAATTTTGATTCGATTTTGTGCGGGCTAAACTGTATACTCATCCGTCCGGGATTGTTGCTGTTTGTTTGCAGCTGTGAAATGGCGAAAGTTCGGCACCCCGCGTTCCCATGGAGTCTCCCACCACAGTACTGACGAGGCCTGACGCAGCTTATCCTGGTGGTTCGGAATGGGGCACCGAGAACCTGCGTAGAATGGCCGAACTGCGCGCCGCCCGCGGGGTGGATGTGGGGGGTGTTCGTGGAATAGCTCTCCGTATCCCCCAGATATGCAGTGCTGTTGGGGGTGGGCTGAGTGGTCCGGCGGCAGAGGAGCGAAGGTGGAGACCGATCCCACTGACTGGGTCGGTATGGTGCGGGATGTGGCCGGGTCTCAGGCGGGTACAGCTGTGCTCATGCAAGGGGATGTGCTGGACTATACAAAAGATGAGGGCATCGAGTGCACAGTGAAGTGCCTGTGCTTGCTCGCGGACTCGCTCGTGCCGTACGTGCTTGGGTGCGGGCCGAGGTGCGAGAGGCACGGGTACCTCCGGGAGCTGCACGCGGATCTGTCGGTCGGGCAGGCGGCTGTGTAAACAGGAGGCCCGGTGAGGGACCAGACGCAGAGCAAGTCAGTTTACAGGATTGGGTGCATGCGGGCACAGGGGAGGGTGCGAGAGGAGGCAGTCGTATGGTAGCACACCCGGCCGCCCGTGTCTGCACAGGGATCCTGCATGGCAGCAGGAGGGTTAGTACAGTTCTTGGCAGGCCTGGGACAGTGGGGTAGGCAGGGGGAGAGATATAATGGTGAGCGTACCGGCGGCGATTGCAGCCCGGTAGACCAGCCCTGCTCTGATGGGCCAGGGGCACGGGAAGGTGTACGCCTGCAGAAGGGACGAGGAGCACCGGTGAGGATGACCACTCCCCACGCCCCCGGGCAGTGGGAGCGTCTCCAGAGCCTGAGCTGGAAGAACCCCGGTACACCCGAACCCAGCCCATATCTATGCCTGCTACCTGTGTGGCTGCTGGTCATCGGGATGGAGCTCTGGACATAGTCTCCAGGACGCACTGGACGAGCAGGTGCACCAATACACCCCTCCCCGGACAGACCGGTATGCACCAGAATATCCTAACTGTTCTGGCCTGTCTGCACAGCCGGGATAGGTATTCCCTGGGCCTGAACCGGACGGTGTGCCCCTCGAGAGGCCCTGGTGGACGGGAGCACCGGTGCTGGCTCACTGGCTGCCCCCCAGCCGGACAGGACTGCGCGTGGCCTGTTCGGATAGGCTGGTGCAGTGGGCTGAGCAAGTCCACAGTGGATTTGGGGGAGGGTGCAGTGGGATGCCGGAGGAGGCCATCCAGGAGGGGATAGCAAGACCCAGGGACTGGGATAGCAGAGCATGGCTAACCAGACAGTAGGAGTCCTGTCAGTCCGGGGCAGATGCGGATGGCCGTGCAGGATAGTGAGATGCTACTCCACCCGTCTGGGGGCTGCAGGTGGGCATGACAGTGGGCCGGCAGGAGGCACTGGGGGAAAGAGGGGCGGTTGGAGAGCCAGCGGGGAGGAGGGCATAGCAGCCGATGAGTGTGTGCATGGAGTAGATGCCCGATCGGAGACCTGCACCAACAGTTGAATAAAGGACGCGCACGGGCGTGGGCTCCCCGGGGAGCGTGGCGGCGCGGGCCGCCGGGGTTGTTTACACGCGCTCCGCCCGGCAGAGGCACGAAGGTCTCCTGCTGCCTCCCGTGTGAGGACCAATCCCGTATCCCAGACATGGAGTGTGCGTAAACGGACATACTAAGCTCCCCTGGGCACGGGGATGATCAGCTGCACTGGCGAGTGGGGTTCCCTGGTTCCACTGGTCTGCGCCCGCAGTGACGCACTCCCGAGTGGCTGAGGGGCCGCGGGTGGGCTCTGCCTTCGTCCTGCTGTGGTTCACACACGTTGGCCTGCCCCCGTAACTTCAGCCGGCTCCGAACACCTGGCCGGGTCGGCGTCTTCGCTCGGGTTGCCTCGTACCAGGCGGGATCAGGGCGGGCGGCCATCCCGCGCACTCGGCACCCACGGGAGGGGATGTGCTCCGTGCGCGGGCATGGAGGTTGGCAGCCTCCTCTCCGGCCTCAGGCTACGCGTTGATCGGTCCCCAGTCGCATTCCCCCGGCTTCCCCCGCTGGTTCCTCAGGCCAGCTTTTTTTTTGCGCGCACTCAATCGGGAGCGGTGGGGCTCAAAAACATTGGGGAGGATGGAGATAGTGTGCGTAACACATTGGTGGTTTTGAAAGGTGATTGTGGGGTGGACCGAAGAAAAAAAAAACCCATCACGGCCCCGCCTTCCCGCTCTCTGCCCCCGCGTTACCCGGGAGTGGATACGGGATTGGAGGACACTACCTGCACCCTGGCAAGGTGCGGGGGTGTCCGGGGCCGGGGTGTGTAAACTGGGTGGGTTTACTCGTAGGTTTTGAGGAAGTCTGCTATTTCTGTGTGGCCTCGTTTCGTGGCGATGTCTCTGGCCGTGGAGTTGGGGGGACAGTTATCATACTCCCTCGTGCTCCTCAATCCTTTCTCGTGCTCAACTAGGAGCTTCACGCAGTCCAGATTGTTATTACAGGCCGCCCACATCATTGCTGTCCAGCCCCAGTTGTTCTGCATCCCCTTCTCGTACGGGATGAGCAGCTGTACAATATCTGGCTTGTTGAACATGGCTGCACGCATGAGGGCGGTCATTCCATCACTGTCCTGCATCCCAGCTTCACAGAGGAGCAGCTTGGCGCACTCTGTGTAGCCATTATAGGCTGCAAACATCAAGGCAGTCCATTCAAAACAGTTCTTATCACATCCCCCCACCTGATGCAAATTCTTCCTTACCCCCTTCACATCTCCACTCCTCGCTGCCTCCATCAACTCCGTCTTCTCACACACCCTCCTCTCCACCCTCCCATTTGGCCCATTCGGTGCTGGCAGGCGAGTGACAGATATTTCCAGCACCCGAATCTTGCTCTCGAGCTTGCCTATCTCTGCTTGCTGCTCTTTCTGTAAGTCTGCAATCCTTTTTCCCTTAGATTCATCTGCGGTGCGAAGATCACTGATTGTCTTGTCTGCGGTTTCTAATCTCTGTTCTAACTCAGTTATCCTTTGTTTCTCTGCAGCTAGAGCGTTTTGGAGTTTGTTAATTTGATTTGCCTGCTCCACATTAAACCTCTGAAGGTCTCTATTCTGTGTATGTAGCTCCTTGACCTCTTTATCCTTCTTCACAATCCTGTCAATGCGCTGGATCAGCTGAGCAGCGGTGGGTCTCTTTTCTGGATTAATCTGTAAGCAGCGTTGGATGATGTTGTTCAACTCAAGTGAATAGTCAACATCAACAGGAGGATTCTCCGTAATGTTCTCCGGGTTGAGATGTGGCAACCGAAGGGTGCAGAGGTGCAAAACGAGTACTCCCACACTCCAGATGTCTGCCTTCGTATTATATCCCTCTTTTTTGAATGTCTCTGGGGCTCTATAAACCTTGTTACCCCACATCAGATTTGGCAATGGAATGCAGATTCAGCTTCCTAGATACACCAAAGTCAGCTATCTTGTAGACATTGTTATTAAGCAGGATATTATCCGGCTTCAGATCCCTGTGGATGACAGCCTTCTTCCCATCTGTGCTGTGCAGGTACGCAAACCCTGCTACTATGTCTCTGAGCCAGCTAAAGATCTCTTCCTCATTGAATGGTGTTCCTTTTTCGTGTATTTGATCCTCGAGAATGCCCTGAAGCGAGTTTTCGCACAGTTCCATCTCAATGAACAACATCCCACCATCCATCCAGTAATCATTGGATTGCACTATATTCGGATGATTGAGGGTCTTGTTGAGTTCCAGCTCATTGTGGAGACGCTCCCTGTCTGTTTCTTCAGGGAAGTTATCCATGTCCACCACCTTCACAGCCACCCGCTCTCCATTATCTTTCACAGCTGAGTACACCCTCCCAAATGCACCTTGGCCGATGAGGACCAGCTCAGTGTACCTCTGAGCAAGACCAGGCGGTATCGCCATTTTTTATCCTTTCCACTCACCCAGTGACACACAGCACCTCCCCCCGCAGCAGACCTACCAGTCTCTGTACGCCCTTCAGCTAACAGTCCATCGCCCACAGGCGATCAACCCCACGCTCACCCCTTCTATCCCACTCCTGCTCATCCGGAGACCCTGCGAGCTGCCCTCCCGACTTCTGGATGCCCACACCCCGATCTCTGCTCCTGGATACACCTGCATACACTCTCACAATGGGGATGCTACAGAATACCACACAGGTAAGTGCCCGTCCACTGCAACAGCACACCTCCCCCAGTCACCCACACGCCCGCAGCCAGCCCCACAGGCAAGCAGGAACACTCCTTCCTCTACTCCCACCACTGCACCTACCTCAATCTTCCCCAGCCCGTTCCTCCTCTGCCGTGCACTTCCCAGCTGTACAGCCTCTCCCAGTCCCCTCCCACCCGCATACCCAGTATATGCACTGGCTCACCTGCGAGGACACGATCAAAGACGCACCGGCATCAGGGGTGCTCGTGCTAGGAGCACTCCGGCACCCCCAGAGCACGGGTGTGTGGTCCTCTGCATACTCGTCCATCCTGCTGTGCATTACAATGTCGAGGACATGAACAGGGGCGCATGCTGAGCGTCCCCTGCACTGCCTCTACCGGCCTCCCGCACTTGGTAGAGTGAGGGCAGAAGATTCCCGCCTGGGTGCTACCATAGCTGGCCCCAGACTACTATCAACTCACGGGATGGATCAGGCCACAGCCGCGCTCCTGCACCCAGCGCAGGAGATCCGGTAGCCAGTGTGGATGGGCCAACTTACCAGGTAGCTCCCCGGCTATCCACACGTGCTAGCACTATGGACAGGGCTGATATGCTGCACGGCCAGCCCTGCCTCCTGTCTCGATGAGGCTCTGGTGCCGCTGGACACCTGCCTGGTGCCCTCCCGGGTGTACTACGGGCCTGTCATGGAAGTCTGGCAGGCACGTGAAGAGAGCTCGGGGAGCGGGCTGCATGAGCCGAGCCATAGGTGACATCCCAGCCCACAGCAGTCTGGGCTATGCTACTCTCCACACCCGTACAGCAGGCCCCGGAGCTGGACACAGCAGAGGCGGGGAGGATGCCGCACTCACGGGGTGCAGAGGGTGGGCAGGCGACACCACCAGCCCGTCTGCCATGCCGCGCCATGTGGTGAAGGGTCGTATCTGTGGCTACAGTCCCTGCGTACCACTCCCGCATGCACCCGGCCATGTTGTGGTATCTATTCAGACAGTGCTACTCACTCCCCGACCCTCACCCTGCCCCAGCGTCCCACACACCACCCGGCTGTCTTGGCACACCCGTATCGAGCTCTTCCCTCTCTGCCAGGCGAGCCCCATGCCCATCCCTGTAGCCTGCCCCTCTGTGCTCCCGGGTGGCAGGGGTGTATCCTGGTATCATGCACTCCCCCCACTGCACGGGCGTGTGGGGTGCTGTGAGTGCCCCTGATGCCAGCTGCACTGGCATATCGTACCCGGGCCACTAGCCATCTGACACGTCTCCCCTCCCAGCGGGTGCACTCCCTGCCCAGCTGCATCCCGCAGTGCTGCCAATACGTCTTCGGGCTACCGGGAGGATATATTGGGGGTCCGGGGATCTTCTGCACCCACCCAGGACATCCCCTGGCTGGGGTGCTGCAGGGGCGGGAGATGAGGCGGGTGTGCTCCGGCCGTCCGGCAGTCAGCAACCTAGCCATCAATCCAGCCACCAGTCATCGGGCAGGTGCACCGGGCCTTGATCCCGTGGTGGGAGTGTCCCCTAGAGTGCGGAGCCCGTCTGGGCTGGGGGTGTCCATATAGACAGGACCGGTGTAACCGGGGGCATTGTACTGTCTTCCCGGGTGATAGGAACATTAGTGGAGATAGTGCGATAAGCAGCTCGTGGGCTATATAAGCAGCCACTGCAGGCCTTGGGGTGCTATCTCCAACTGTGGCCTGCACAGAGTGCCAGGGCCCCCGGATGTGTCCTGTCCCGCTACAGCACTCACTCTGCGCCGTAGCACTGCTACTCCCGCCCCCAGTCTGGGTCTCCGCTAGCAGTCTGCAGGCCACAGTCTCTCCTGTGCTGGGAGGGGGCGTCTGGATGCGTCCATTCCAACCAGGGGCCAGGCCGGCCTCCGGTGCGTCTGCTTTCTCTTCCCCAGCATCTCCGGGTTCTGCTGCCTTCTGCATTCCTTGGTTTGGCTCAAATAATATTTTTTGCATAATAGTTTGTGCGTTAGGTTATGATATTCTGCAGATACTTCTACTTAGCGTCCTGCTTGACATAGCATTCCTTACTGTAGACGGTGCTGGATGCCTGATGGCTTATTAGTCCATGCAGCTCCATCAATGGCCCAACCTGTCTGTGTGAAGTCGGGGCAGATTTTACTGCACAGTAGTCGTACCCTAGTGCTGTAGGCCACAACCTGGGTGCTGAGAAGAGTGGTGGGCAGGGGACAATGCCAGCAGCTGAGTCTGGGGGTTACAGTCACCTGATAGTTGGTTGAGGATAGGGACAGAGCTGTGTGGCAGGGACGGAGGGGTTGTGGGGAGAGAATGAGGGGTTGAACTGTGCTGGGGCTAAAGCACTCCTACCTGTGGAGAGGTGTGGAGGGAGAATGAGATAGTGTATGTGGAGACGGCTTGTTCCGATCTATCTGTGGCTGAGGCATTCAGGCGGGATGAGGATACAATCTGGGACATACAGACTGCCTCTCACTCTGGCAGAGCATCTGCACACTGTGCTAGTCGATGATAGCCGATACAGTTCGATAGAGGGTAGCGAGGATGATGAAGACGATACAGAGGAGAGCAAGAAGTACATGCACCTGGGAATGTTGTCACTGGATATGATATACTTCTACCAGGATAGACTAGTTATTGACCCCACTGCTTGCATACTACATCCAGCCGGTGATACCCAATTCACCCATGTCCTGGAGATAGGGAAGGTAGGACAGGAGCTGTATGGTGGTGAAGGGCAACTCCATTCTCTACAGGAGGAGTACATAAGCCCCCACTTCCTCCTCCGCACCTACCAGAGGACATAACTGATCTCCCTGACATTACCAGTGGGATGAGAAGCCTCGAGTCCGTTCCACCGATTGCTCATGCATACAACAGCACTGTATCAGACCCTACTTATCCCGAGTACACCTTCCGAATAGATTGGGAGCATGACTACATCGACATCCGCGCAGCCATCTCCAATCGCGATGAAATATTTCCCTACGTGTATTTCTTGTCTCAGGAGAGCATCCAGGAAGTGGTCGATCTGTGCCTGCAGGAGCGGTACTTCCCTCCTTGTGTAGCAGAGGTGATACATGAGAAGAGACTACGTGTGCGTGTGCAGAAGAGGGTCTGTAAGATGACAGAGCTGATGAGGGCAGCAGGGGATGGAGATGCGGATAGGGTGAGGAGACACCTGCACCAGGCGGGGGATGCAATAAGAACTGGGAGGAGTGGTCTGCCCTGACGTACGCGGGGATGAAGAGCCACGTGGAGTGCGCCAGATTACTGCTGTGTGAGGTGGGGATACGGGATAGTGACGGATTGACTGCCCTCATATGTGCAGCTAAGAATAACAACCCAAACATCGTGGAACTGCTACTTCCATACGAGAAGGGGATGCAGGATCAATGGGGATGGACGGCCATGATGCATGCGGCTAATGAGGGCCGTCTGGAGTGTGTTAAGCTGCTGGCAGACCATGAGAGGGGGTTGAGGAGCACGAGGGAGTACAGTGGGGTTCCCCTAGCGCCACGACGAAACAGATAGCCACCGAGAGATGTGATACACCTGTAGTCACATTTCTCTCCACCTACGAGTAAACCCCACCATACAGTACACCCAGAGAACCAGAGGATACCATCTCCCCCACCCCATCCCAACTACCCCATTGAGCCCATACCAGCCTAAATATACACCAGGGAGCTAGAACACCACCCCGGCCACATCCCACTACCCAACCTTGAGTAGATATGCCAATACACTATCTAGTACCCGCTCTACCCACCTGTATTGGAGAGTGAGTGTGAGCAGAGCCCACATCCCACCTCCTAGTCGTTCCCAATTAGTATATAGAGTATGGGACTCGTACCCAGATGGGCTACTATCCTCAGCACCTGTGTGGGTAACCCCACCTGACTAAAGTGCAGCTCCGGGATAATCCCAGACCGCATCTGATCCCCACACAATGTGCTCGGGAGTTACCTCACTGCAATGTATCAGCAGCAGACACAGGCCTACGGGTTTACTAAGCTGGGTGGGTCTCTGGCTCCCATGCCCCCTCAATACATCCTCCACCGCAGTCCTCTGTAACCCGCTGCAGGCATTGCTGAATGTTCATAGTCTGCTATGTGCATCCACTCTCCACCCGCCTGTACCTTACTTGAAAGCGGGTGTGGCCTGATGCGAGTCCAGCACCTCAGACAGAGAAGGACACTCCCAGGATCCAGTGTAACAGAGACATGGGCATCCGGCCTACTGCATAGTATCTGCAGGCAGAGCTATTCGAACCACAGCTGCACTGAGTCACTCGGGGTGCAGCAGATCTCCTGCCTTCCGAGCCCAGAGTCAACGATCACGAGCATATCCAATACAAACATGCTGCCAGCCCCTCCTTACAGCTCAAGAACTGAAAGATGCACTTTAGCTAGAGAGCATAGTACCAGCACGGGCGAGCAGTGGAGTGGGCCAGATTGCAATGTGCTTTGCAGCAACAAAGCCCGGCCACAGAGCCAGGATGCGGAGGATATAGCGAATGGACTCCCCAATAGCCCTGGGGTGTGAGTAGGATATGGAGTGATGGGAGGCAGGAGAACGAAGGAATGCCCCTCAGCCAAGTAGAGGCAACTTATGAGTACCTTATCCTCCCGTTGTAGCTAGTGCACTCACTGAGCATCTGTCACAGAACAACAAAGCAGCAGAAACAGCCTGTAGTGTAGGTGAGGAGCAGACGGATCTCAGCCCAGTCAATGCAGGCATGCGGATCCTCCCACACAAGCCGGTTAGTTTAGATAGCCACAGCTAGACTCGCGATAGACACACTGCAGAGCTGCCGAGGGAATGCCCTATCGCCGGGCCTGCGCTGTACAGTATCACCCCATCCAGCATCAAGACCAGCAGGATGTCCTTCGCTCTATTTGCCCTGTTCTAGATCCGGACACGTTAGCGAGGCATCTTCCACAGGGGATGATGTAGTCGATGCGGTAAGCATAGGACTGTGAAGTGGTATTCAGCACTTCCATATTGCCCCAGGTCACAGCTCCATAAGTACTCTTGGTACCAAACCAATCATCCACTCTCCTCGCATCTGTGGTGTAGGATGGGTGTATATCCACCTGGGACTGTATTCTCCATTTGTAAGAGGGATTTAAAATATGGCCCATATTCCACAAGAGCTATCCGATCGATATGACCAGCCAGAGCTCATTGGCAATGGCGCATTTGGCAAGGTGTACAGTGCCGTGCGGAAGGATAGATGGCCTGTGGCCGTGAAGGTGATTGGAACAAGGGGGTTATCGCAGGGTGACATCAGTGCGATTGAAAAGGAGGCACCACCATGCAGAAGCTCAACCATCAGAATGTTGTGCAGCTACTGGCCAAACCAAGGCCAGCCTGCTGCTCGAGATGGAGCTGTGCGAAGACACGCTCACCAACCACATCAACCAGGCCCGCCACACCAGCTCCCCACTCCCCGAGGCAGCTATCTGGGCCATCCTCCGGGACATAGCCGCGGGACTCGCCTACCTGCACAACCCGCTCGACAAGCCCCGCATCATCCACCGGGACGTGAAGTCAGACAACATCCTCCATGGGCGGGATGGGGTGTGGAAGCTGTGTGACTTCGGACTGTCCCGGGGACTGGGTGTGGGCTCTGTGGCGGGTTCTGTGACCGGGACAGCGAAGTACATGGCCCCGGAGGTCCCGTCTGGCAAGTACGACGAGCAGGTAGACATCTGGTCCATGGGTGTGATACTGCAGGATATGGGGGCGAGTGGGAGTGTATATTCGGAGGACCTGCGAAACCTTGTACAGGCTTGTCTCAACACAGACCCCAGAGCACGGCCCCGCGCAACAGAGATAGTCAACCACCGCTTCTACAGCCAGGAGGCAGATATGGAGAAGCTGCGGGTGTGCATAGCGAATAAGAAGAATCTGGGGAAGTATCTGCATCTGGTTACCTGGCGGGCTCAGGAGGTGGCCGATCTCTGTGTCAGCTCTGGGTGGTTCCCAGCTGAGGTGCAGGCTGCAGTGCTGCAGGCATGTCCGGGGATGCGGTTACACGGAAGGGAGGTGGGGAGAACACCCCTCATAAACGCTGTCGCTCATAGAAACTATAAGCAGGTGCAGGATAATATACACCTGGCCGGACAGACATATAGGGGAGTAACAGCACTGATGGTGGCCTGTCAGACGGGGCAGGCGGGGCTAGTCAACCTACTGCGCGTGGAGGCGGGGATGCAGAGCAAGAATGGTGTCACGGCGCTCATGCACTCCGTAGTGGGGGACGGGAGCTGTGTGGAGGCCCTGGCGGGACTGGAGCACGGCCTCCGGGTAAGAAAAGCGTTTGCATGCGGGAGTACAACTATCCCCGCCGGATCCACAGCCCTGATAATAGCTACTCTGCTAGGCAAGACAGAGAGTGTGAAGGTGCTACTCCGACGTGAAAGTGGGATGCAGGATGACACCGGATACACAGCGCTGATGCATGCAATCTCCACCCCCTCTGCTTTCGGCATCCTATGCACATTCTCAGAGGCAGATGTCCAGAGGGAGGTGGAAGCGAGCGCACTCGCTGTAGGGGAGCTGCAGGCTAAATCTGGTCAGGTGTCCGAGAACACAATGAGAAGGCTAGAGCGAATATCCCGAGCGCTGGATGTATTCCCACTACTTCGTCAGTCATTCCATGTTATACGAGCTGGGGGTGACCTGGTAGCATATTTGGAGAAGAGGGGAACTACGCTAAGCAAACTATTTCAACAACTAATTGAGTACAACTGCAACATTCTCACATTTGTCAGATACATAGCAGACAAAAAGTTGCGTGTGGGGATCCCGACACGATCCTGTAGCGGTGCGACGGAGTTGATGCTAATGGTGGGGAAGGGAGATATGGACGGTGTGAAGAGGAGCCTTTGCTGGTTGGGGCATTGTGACAAGAGCAATCACGGCCGGACAGCGCTGATGACAGCAGTGCTGAAGAATAAACCGGAGTGTGTCAATCTGCTTCTGTGTGAGGCGGGGATGCAGGACGATTTTGGATACACAGCACTTATGTATGCAACGAAGAGGAGGAATAAAGAGCTAATGGGGTTATTGGCCATGTATGAGGGAGGGATGCGGAATGTGCACGATATGACAGCGTTGATGGGGGCAGTGGTGGAGGATTCAGGAGAGGCGGTGAAGATTCTGGCGAGGTATGAGGCAGGTATGTATCTGACGAAAGAGTATGTATGTGAAGGGTACAGTGTGCCGGAGGGTGCGACAGCGTTGGGGATAGGGATGCTGCTGAACAAGCAGGATATTGTGGAGATACTGCTACCGTATGAGGCGGGTATGCAAGACGACAAAGGCTATACAGCACTGATGCACTTTCTTGTAGGGAACAAAGGGACAACAATTTTGTACCAATTATCTGATCCATCTTTAGAGAAAGAGCTAGAGAAAACGATGTTTTTATTTGAAAAAGAAGAGGCTTCATCTATATTATTTGTCAACAACAATTTGTTAGAACAATTGAAAATAATTAGATCTATTATTGTTTTTATGAGAAAAATACACATTTCAGCCGATTTTCCCGATTATTTTCAAACTTTTATCCAGGAAAATGCTATTAATTATCAGAATTTAATCGTTGAAGCGACAGAAGCAAGTAAAACAAATCCAAATCTTTATAAATATTTTTTTAACAATAATTTTTTAAATTTAAAACACACAAATATAAAGACAGATCTCATGTTAGCCGCTGAAATAGGCAGTTTACCATTGATCAAGCTAAATTTGAAGGACGCCTTTACTGTAAACATCGCAGACACCGACTTCACGGCTCTCATATACACTACTAGACATGGATATGCTGATGCTGCCCTTCTTCTTCTTTGTGAAGCACGGTTAACAGATCAATCTGGTAGGACAGCACTCATGCACGCAGCAGAGGCTGGACACTCATCATGCATCGAGATCCTCATATCTAGAGAAGCTGGGATGCAAGATAGTTTCGGATGGACAGCCCTCATGTGGGCAACATATCATAACCGCGTAGACTGCGCTCGTTTGCTGCTGACAAGTGAAAAACATTTTCAAAGTAGCAAAGCAATTAGCTGCTTTCCAAAGGGATGTACTGCACTTCAGATAGCGGAAAAGCGGTGTCATAGAGAGATAATCGCACTTTTTAAATTTAGAGAGTGTTAGTTGTAAATATTTTTTTGAATATTTTTTTGAATATTTTTTTGAATTTTTTTGAATTTTTTTGAATTTTTTTGAATATTTTTTTGAATTCAAAAAATAAAAAATAAAAAATTTCAAAAAATAAATTTTTGGCCAAATTTTGGTAAATGGCGGATTTTATCGAGCTCCATGTCTTCTTCGATGCCGCTTATTTCTTCCTTTCGAAGGCCCGGATGGCGATGGACTGTCCTCAGCTACTGTAAGCAGCTGGAGACTGAGTACACGATCCTATTCTGCGACAATGTCCAGATTTTGGGTCTGCAGGAGGAGAGTCATGCAGATGTCCCACTGGACGCCGTTCTCGGCGATGTATTCCAGACTGGAGAAGCTGTTTACCCCATACGTTCGCTCGTATCATGTGTTCCATCACGGATGAACGTGAATATCTTGACCCTACCAAAACTAGGACAGCTCAGTCAGACTGTACGTGAAGCGCAGTACAGACATAGCAACCCAGGTCGATGCAAGCCGTACTGCCAGCCACTCGCGCAGTTTGGCTGCTGCAATGACATATGTAATGTCTGTGGGGAGGTGCGGGCATATCTCTCGTCTACGGATGTATACTGCACGCCCTTCTGCTATTCGTCGGACGTACGAAAGCAAAAATCGCAGGGTCTGGACTTTTGTTCGATCTGCTTAGGCAGACTCCGGCAGGGGAAGTATTTACCTCAGTGTATGCATCAGTGCGCAATATGCCATCGCCCCTGGCTAATACTGAACCATGCAGGCGTGTGCCGCACGTGCCACTGTGTGCTGGCAGGATCTACAAAGAATAATGCGAAAGCGCGGAAGCGGTCAGATAAGAGCACAGATCGAACCTCTTTCCGGCCGGATCCAATCGTCGTCGTCGGAGATGGGGCCGTTGATCCTATGAGCATACCTGCTGTGCGGGAGAGCTTCCGTCGCGGAGACCACACCGCGCGCCTCGCCCAGAACATACGGGGTTACTCAGACCTGGCAAAGATACTGGACGAAGAGGAAGGCTGAGGTGTGTGCTAAGCTAAGCTATGTTGTAACTGGTTGTGACTGTAGCCTTGAGTAGAGACACTAGAATAAAAAAAATGGAAAATAAAAAATGCTACTTCTGCTTGCCGCGATACTTGCCGCAGACACCTGCTACCACAATCCTCGCCTGGAGATCACAGAGCATGAAATCTGCTTTGTCTACGAAGCAGGAAGCTGCCAGCTGCAGAGAAACGAGGCATACCATGCCACCCTAAGTTTTGAGGCTGAAGCCGCGCAGATTGTCTATGAAGTGGAGAAGGCTGTTTTTGGGATTCCCCGCATTTGTTTTATGAATACGAAGAAGCAGTTCATGTTTAAGCAGGGAGCGGTATTTACTTTGGACAAGGTGGCGGCTAAGATAGATGTAGGCAACATTGCGCCGAAAGGGTTGATAATAATAACCACGGCTGAAGGGGACAGGCGACCTGCCAGTGAAAGGACAGACAGTAATGGCCAAGTATACCGGAAAGCTGTTAGATGGAAGCGTATTTGATAGCAATGTTAATAATCCGCTACCCTTCATGTTTAAACTTGTCAGGGTAGTGTTATCCGCGGCTGGGACGAGGGATTCGCAAAGATGCGTGTTGGACAGAAAGCGACGCTCGTCATACCATACGATATGGCATATGGGGAGAGGGGCTTTCCACCCCGTATTCCTGCTCGTGCAGCACTTATTTTTGAGGTCGAGTTGGTGCAGATCGGCTAACTGAAGCGTATAACCAGAAGGAACCAGAAGGAAATATTTATAGAATTCAATTATTTGCGCTTAGTTCTTCATCCTCCAAGTCACCATCGTCACCCTCATCCCCCTCCTCGAAGCTCTCCCCCTCACTGTACTGCTCAGCCGCTGTACTCCATACGAATAGCGCCTTATCACCCCCAATAGCAATGCTCTCATCATCAAGTAGCTGCATGCACAGGATTGGTTTTTCTCTATCACCACCAAGCTCATCATTGACTACAAAGGCGTCGAATTCGAGCACTTTAGCCCCAGAGAGCACATCAAAGCAACCCACGACCCCATTTGATAGGCCAACGTATATCTTCTCTCCTGCGAGGTAGGCTTGGGTGCATGATGCCCCCAATGTAAATGTGAACCGTTCCGTTAGGTTATGTTGCATGTCGTGGATCGCAACAGTGCCTCCACTGCACCCTGTCACGATGTATTTATTGAGCGCAAAGTCTATGAACTCGATCGAGCTTTCGTGGCTGCTGTCTTGGGCCATAACCTGGAGTGTTTTATCGCTCGTAGAAATAACTGCAAACAGACCGGACTCGCAACCTACGAGTACCGCCCCCAGTGAGGACCGCTTAAACGGTGTTCCCGTGCATGATAAGACCTTCAGGCATGTTACGGGTGAGCCCAGGTCTATTTTTGACAGACACTTGTGTACACTGGGATCAAAGAGGCGCACTGTGCCATCTGCTGAGCCTGTTATCAGGAATTTGGAGTTGTGTGACAATGAACCACAGCATACGGATGCTGCATGCCCCGCCAGTATTGAGACAACTTTCGGTGCTGCTGGCTTACTGAAATCAAAAATCCACGCTGTGCCATCGTCTGATCCCGCCCAATGAAGTTCCCTTGCCCATGCAATGACATCCATTCAATGCTAGTTGCTTCTTCAATCATCCCGACTACATTGCATGATTCTAGACTGTACGCTATTACCCGCCCATCCAAGCCCCCTGAAAACAGGTATCGCCCATCCCGTGAGTAGATCACTGAAGTTACTGTGTCTGTGTGTATTTTGGGGAAGGACGCATGCAGCACCTTTCTGTCGACGTCTATCAGGTAAACAGAGTCATCCACAGAGCCTAGCGCTAGAAGATTCCCCCCGTGTCACATCGGCTACGGGTGCGGCTGCGGCTGCTGCTGCGGCTGCGGGTATGATAGCATTAGTCGCTAGAGCCATGCAGAGAATGTCATCCGTCGCGACAGGCAGGTACCCTAGAAGCCCCGGTATCACTATGTCCTCTGTAACGTTGGCCGGGCCTCCAAAGTATTGAGCTCGTCATCCAGATGCATGGGCTCAAACTTCAAAAAAACACTTTTAAAAAAACTTCAAAAAGTATGTTCACTGCTGTTAATGACGTGATTACCCGTCTCGAGCCTCTCTACCAGGCTGTCCTGGCACAGATGGAGGAAGCGGAGAAGCAGATGCTAGATATTCACGAGCAGATTGACTACACAATGGAGAACATCATTGCTAAGGTTTTCCTTCTGATTGCAACCCGCTACACGATGCGGCTATCACATAAAAAAAGCGCCCAGCCAATTTATACCCTGCTAGATGCCCTTCCCAATCTTCTCAAGAGCTGCTACGTAGACGTGGCACCCCTACTCAAGCGCTTCGAAGAAGCTATCGCAGACGAATCTCCCGCAGGAGATAAGGAGGTGCTTCTGCACCTGGACAAGCTTGCTCTCGCCTGCAAACAGGGGCTCTTTAATCTGTTCAGGGAGGACTGGCCCAGGCGGAGAGCGTGGGCTGCATTCTTGGTAGACAATATAAACAGTCGTAGTGGCCGGAATAACGCCGAAAATGTGCTGGAAATAGCAAAAATACTCGAAGAGGAAAAACCGGGTGAACCGACAAATAAACAGACTAATAAGGTGAACAAAGATGAGGAGCGTAACAGACTATTGCTTGTAGGCCTTACCGCCGACTTGGCTCAGCTGGAAGGTGAGCTGGGTGCCCAAGATACAACAGGGCAGTCTGTCCAGCTTGCGGAAATAGTTGGCCAGATAGCTGCACGTGCACAGAAGCCGATGGCAGAGTTTGTTGCGGAGACAGGCATGACACGGGACCAGATTGACAGGTTACTGGCCAGCCAACCAGCCGAAGATGAGCTTGTCCCTGAGACAAATGAGCAGATAACAGCATTCTTGACGGATACTTCAGAGTTAACAGAAGCTCTGTCAAAGTTGCAAGAGGGCTTCATAGGCGACGAGGCCCGCCGGAGACTAGAGCTTCCAGCTGTGAAGCTATTCAGTGCTGTCGATCCGGACAGTCCTGAGTTCGATTCCCTTGGTAGGGGTTTTAATAATGGAGAAAAGTTAGTGCACATTAATGAAATTCTGCTGCCAATGGTTGAGCAGCTGGAGCAGAAGGCCGTTTCTGTTGATGATTTGGTCGGCTTGATTGACAGCGCAATCACGCTGAGCGAACAAATAGGAGTTATCAAGGAGGAGGCTGTGCCTGGTGAGACAAATACGAATGCAGATGCAAGCTCAGGGAATCCCATACAGATTATCAAGAGCATACAGGCAGTTTTACAAGCGCCGCCAGGGGCGCCGCCAGGGGCGTCGCCGGCGCAGCAAGAGGCGCCGCCGGCGCAGCAAGAGGCGCCGCGATTACCAGAGACATTTTACACAGCATGTCTTTCTTTTCTTCCAGCAGCCATATCCGCCGAGCTAGCGCATACCGACAAAGCTGGTAAGGTGGAGGAGACACTAGCAGCTTGTGTCGATGAGTTGAAGAGTTTAGGGGAGATCGTAAAGAACCTAGATCCTCTTATGAGGCCAGTTGACCCGGCGTCAAGGGTGACATCGCAGCGGCTGCATGAGCTAGCCACAAGCATGCGGTATCACCAGGCATACATCGAGAAGGCGTCAGGCTACCTGGTGAAGGCAGTGGAAACAACAAGTAAGCACATTGTCCAGGAGGATGACCTGCGCTACCTAGAAGCGGAGACGAAGCGTTTCTCAGAAATAGAGTCGCGGACTCAGTTTTCACATTTACTGGATAACCTGAAGAAGACACTGTTGTGCCCAGTGTGCAAAGGTCGGATATGCGATAGCTGCCTGCAGGGCTGTGGCCACCTGAGCTGCGACGACTGCCTGAAAGCGATCTTCTCAAACAGAAGTCGGCGGTGTCCTCTGTGTCAGAAGAACTTCCAGAAGGAGGATATTGTGACCTTGGCGATTATACAAAAGTGAAGCAGTGGCTAGAGCTTGGTAAACGCTGCGGTTATGGTATCATACAGCTGATCCAACTCCTGAATGCCCTTCTCGAGCCCGTTAGGTCCATTAGTGTCGATAAATTTCATGCGATAAAGCTTTGTTATTAGCTCATTTAGCGACAATTTCAACTCAGAGTAAACGCGTTTCTGCTCTAAAGCGGTTTTACAATTTTCATAAAAATAGATATAATTTCGAAGCATTTTCGTGGTTTTTATAAACGGACAGAATTTGTCATGGGTTGTATACGAGTTCTGCTGGAGATAGCCCTCTTGGATCATGTTACAGATATCCAGAACCAGCTTCTCGCTGTCATCAAGGCTATCATAACCCACTAGCTGCGCTGTCTCTTGTATGGCCACCTCATTCTGAAGCAATGCACACGCCTTTTCTCTGTTGCTCAGAAATGTTTGATCCTTCGCACTATACCAGCTTTCTAATGTCTCCAGACATCGTGAGTAGCTTATCAACCAATCGACAGACGGAAAGTGCTTGCGCTTGGCTAACGTCTTACTCAGCCCCCAAAACACCTGTACAATAGATAATGTGCTCACTGCAACCGGATCTGACAGGTCTCCCGCCGCTGGTGACACTGCACCCACAACAGAAATTGATCCCACACGCTGACCCTGGCTCAGTGGTCCCTCATTTGCCGCTATGGCGGGACAACTCTCATCGCTTACATTCTCCGGACTCCAGCATCCATTCGAATTTCCTAAGCATACAATTCGACCTGCACGCTCGTAGAAATGACTCAGCTTGGACGCTAGATCAGCCGGATACCCTCCCTCCCCTGGTATGCCACCCAACCTCCCACTTATCTCGCGTAGCGCCTCTGCCCAGCGCGATGTAGAGTCTGCTAACAGAGTCACGTTGTACCCCTGATCCCGAAAATACTCCGAGATGGTTATACCAGTGTATATGCTCGCCTCACGCGCCGCAACTGGCATGTTTGACGTGTTTGCCACCAATACGGTCCTGCTGAAGATGTCCACTGTCTTTGTGACTATCTTGCCGTCAATAAGTCTCTTTGTTTCAAACTTCATCTCCGGAAAGTCCGTCAAAATCTCGGCCATCTCATTCCCGCGCTCCCCACAACCTATGTACACAATAACATCTGTGTTGCCATATTTGCTGATAGCTTGGCTCACAACGGTCTTGCCACACCCAAACCCTCCTGGAATCGCAGCCGTTCCCCCTATCGCCATCGGGAAGATACCATCTAGTGCACGCTGGCCCGTTATAAGCGGGTTTATGCAGGGTAGCTTACGGAGAATACGTCGGGGAGTCCGAACCGGGTGGAAATGAGAAAGGCCATACGTGTAGCGCTTGCCCTCAAACTCCACCTCCAAGATTCGGTTATCCTCTGCAACCGTATACGCGTCCTTAGCCTGCGGGGCGATGTAGGTCACCTTTCCGCCAGGTATTGTTGTTTTTTCTCGGCTCTGGGCATCTAGTGCGTATGGCGCCACCATTATGCGGCAGTCCAGTAGCTCGTTTTCTGGGACGATCCCAAAGATGTCACCCTGCGCTACTAAATCACCCACGGCCACCTTTGGCGTAAAAGACCACTTTTTGTGCAAGTCTAGCGCTGATGCAGACACTCCGCGCGGTACAAAAGGAGAATTAGTCATACGCGCGATCTCCTCCAGCGGGCGCTGAATGCCGTCATAGATCGAGCTGAGAAGCCCCGGCCCTAGCTGCACAGACAGTAGTCTCGCTGATCGCTCCACTTTATCGCCGACAGACAGGCCCGACGTGTCTTCGTAGACCTGGATGACAGCATTGCTCCCCTTCAGCTGGATCACCTCCCCGATCAACCGCATTGAGCCCAGATAGCACACCTCGAACATGAAGGACCCCATCATATCCGCCGCGGTCACGACGGGTCCGGCGATCGAAACTATGGACATATATTAAACATGTCCACTGCATGCGTGAACGCCCTCCGCTGCCTTGCCGTCGACCAGGTGAACGCTGCGAATAGCGGCCATCCGGGTGCCCCGCTTGGTATGGCCCCCGCGCTCTTCGTTCTATGGCGCGACTTTCTGCGCTTCTCGCCCAGCCGTCCCCTCTGGCCCGCCCGAGACCGCTTCGTCCTCTCCAACGGACATGCCTCCGCCATCCTGTACAGTCTTCTTCACACATTTGGCTATGGCATCACGCTAGACGATCTCCGTTCCTTCCGTCAGCTTGGGAGCAGGACGCCCGGCCACCCTGAGCGGAGCCCGGAGCTTGGTATAGAGGTTACGACCGGTGCCCTCGGGCAGGGGCTGGCTAACGCCGTCGGGATGGCGATAGCTTCACGGCTTGCGGCTGCCCGTCACCCCGTGATGCTTGCGGACCAGCGTGTTGTATGTGTGGTTGGTGATGGATGCCTCCAGGAGGGTGTGGGTGCAGAGGCATGTAGCCTTGCTGGTCATCTTCGCCTAAGCAATCTAATAGTTATTTATGACGACAACGGAATAACGATTGATGGTTCCACTGGGAAGAGCTTCAGCGAAGATGTTACCCGGCGTTTCGAGGCGTATCGCTGGCAGGTCCTGACGGTGGAGAAGGGCGACACGGATTTAGAGGAACTGGCTGCTGTATTTAGCCATGCGTTCCGTACACGTCTGGATCGTCCGATCCTCGTCCGTGTACGCACAACGATTGGTTTTGGCTCTCCGAAGGCGGGAACGGCTGCTGTGCATGGGTCACCGCTGGGAGCAGCCGGCGCAGAGCAGCTAAAATTGTTCCTAGGTTACCCGCAGGAGCCGTTCACGGATCATAGAAGAGGCTCGGAATGAGTTCTCTCGCATCGTGGAGGAGAAGGAGGCTGCATACAAACACTGGGAGTCCTTGTTCAATGCGAAGGACATTTCTGCTCTCAATAATCGATTTACAATGCTGCAGAGTCTGACACTGGACTCCCTATTCTCAGTGGGGGACGAGGGCTTTGCAGCGCTCCGTGCGGAGCTGGGAGCTAAGGCGCTGGCCTCTCGTCAACAGAGTCAGAAAATTCTGCAGCTTATAGCTGAGCGTATCCTTCCTGAAAACATGGTGGTGGGGAGTGCAGATCTGACTGGTTCCAATCTAACTGCTGTGCCCACGCTTGTCTCAATGGAGCCAAGCTCTACAAGCAATCCAGATGCCCGTTACATCCATTATGGTGTCAGGGAGCATGCAATGGCTGCTATTTCAAACGGAATAAGTGCGTTTGGTGCATTTGTCCCGGTTGACGCGACTTTCCTCATTTTCTTCAATTACTGCTCTGCCGCCATCCGCAACGGGGCACTCGGGGAGCTGCACGGAATTCACGTATTCACTCACGACAGTTTCATGCTCGGAGAGGACGGCGGTACACACCACCCCGTAGAGACGATGGCCTGGATCCGTTCGACCCCACGTGTCGTAGATTGGCGCCCCTGCAGCATAGAGGAGGTTTATGGTTGCTATATGACAGCCCTCGCATCAGACATTACTATTCCCGGAAGGACAGGCCATAACCATCCCATGAGCACACTCCAGCACATTATCTGTCTCTCCCGCCAGGCGATGATGCCAGTACCAAACACAGATCCAAGAAAGGTGGTTGATGGCGCATACACCGTGCTACAGAAAGGAGAGCCACGCCTAGTCCTTTTAGCCTCTGGGTATGAAGTTGGCCTGTGCGTGGCTGCTGCAGAAGCACTGGATAATGTGCGTGTAGTTTCAATGCCATCATACCGCCTATTCACAAGGAGAGCGGTTGTTGAGCAGGCCAGTGTTTATCCCATCCCTCAAGGCCACCGGGGTTCCCTGCCTCCTAGTAGAGCCCTACACGAGCTTTGGTCTGAAAGGGGTGCTGGCTCATGAGGTCGTTGGGCTGGATGACTACTCATTGTCAGGGAAGCCGGAGGCGCTTGCAGAGCACTTCGGTCTTACCGTCGAGGCTGTGAGGACACGCGCGATGGAGTTGCAGAGTGATGCGGCTGTTTCTCCCGCGCATTACCCGGCGCTGTGCCCGCGCGGGTAGCTGAAGCAGCAAGCTCCGCCCGCTTCAGGTGTGTCTTGCGCGCCATCCGGCTACTGTCGCAATCTTCTGTGTAAATTATTGGCACCTTAGCGAGCCCCACCATGCGGCGCTCATCCTCCGGGGTCCGGAAGCAGTTTGTGCTGAGTCCAACGCGGAAGTACTCGATGCGGAGGCCGTCGTGAAGACGAGCAGCAAACATGCCCATCTCTGGGCGCTGGACACTCTGTATCTGGCGCATGGGGTAGTAGGAAAGCGTTGGTCGCAGCTCGCAGCTCATTTTATATGGCGAGTGGCATCACTCCCAAAGAGTTCCTCAGCCTGCTGCAGGAGCAGGGGAAGATGCAGGAGGGCCTGAGTGAGCACGGGGTGGAGTCGATCATGCTCCTCTGCGATAGCGCGTACGACGGGCAGATAACAGACGTGGAGCGGGCCACGTATGTCTTCACCAACTTCACGAAGGACCAGTACCACGCCCTCTTTCTATACCACGACGGCAGATGCGGGGAGTCCTGACATATGCGGAACTAAGGAAAGCGCTCCAGCAGATAAACATCTCGATCACGGACCGGGCGTGCGACTCGATCCTGGCGGACTACAAGGCAGACGTGGACAGCCATGGGGGGATATCATACCGGGTGTTCATGCAGGTGCTGGTGAAGTGCGTCATCTTCAGGCGGCAATTTCTGGATGCGCATGAGGAGGATGCGCGGGTAACAAATATCCATGTGAGTAAATGAGGGGGATGTAGCAGCGCAAACATGAACAAACACGAACAAAAAATGTCCGAGCCAATCTCCAAGCGAATTCGCCTTACATCTATCGAGACAGACCCATCGCGGAAGGCTATCGTTTTGACGTACGACACCATACTAGAATATGCAGACAGGCCACGTCAGAGGAGCAGCGGGCGAAAGGTGATTCCTCTTTCGGTATATAGGGCGGACGAGATTCCAGACATAGTGGATGAGCTTCTGGCGAGCTGTCCGATTCTAGGCCCGCAAAACAAAGACCTTCTGAGTTGTCAGCTAGAGGCGCTTCTACAGAACAAGCAGCTGGGGACGGATGGGGCTGTGAGCATGGAAAAGTTATTAGTATACTTAGAGTGCCTCTACGATGAGCTTCCAATAAAGATAGAGGCCACATCGCGGATATTTAAGCTGTGCGAAATGGAAAACAATTTGCGTTCCATCGCGAATAACGACGTTTTGATGGCAGCATTGTCGCGTACTCTAAATGAAGATGGGGCAAAGTCTATGATTCTGGCTACAAACGTTAGCTTTATCTTCTTTGTCATTTCTCACTGCTGCTCATACAGCCAGCAGCTATTGAAGCACCGAGTGCCGGAGGCGCTTTTGAAACTTATTGAGCAGGAGAATAGGAGGTACAAGGTCTGGTTCACACAGCTGGCGAGGATGAAGCGGGATTTGATAGACGCTGAGCGGACCGAGCGGGCAGAGGGGACGGAGCCAGCTGAGCGGGGGGCGAAACTCAAGAGGGAATATATCGAGGAGTATGAAAAATTTAAAAAAATGCTGGATCTTCAAAACAAGCTTCTGTTTGGCGCTATGCACACGATTATAAATTTATCTGAAATCTCCGATGATTTAAAAAATGATTTTCATATTTTTGAAGATATGGATGATATTTCCAAAATTTTGGACCAGCTTATCACTTTCATGAAGAGACGCCCGATTAATCAGCAGCTCATGTTCCTCACGCTCACTTTTCTACAGAGGTTAGCTACCTCCGCGTCTTGGCTTCAAAAAATTAAAAAAACTGATTTAATATCAACTCTCACAAAGCTTTTCCAGGATGAAACCAGCTTTCCCTTGTTTGAGCCCATAACTGCGCTTTTATTTAATATCTCCTTTGATATTCAGCTACGGGAGCGCATAATAGCTAGCAATTTACTCAACTATGCACAGATACATGCCCGCAAGATTGTGGAAGAGGTAGCTGGTTTGGTGGGGATGACACAACCTATTCAGCAGCCTATTCAGCAACAAACATACCCCCTTTTCACCCCAGAGAGTCTCCCCGCCGTGTGCAAGACCGTTGCCGAGCACAGTGGCCGTGCAGACACAACGCGGATGGACGAGCTTACCCAACAGACAGCACTTCTCTCGCGCCTTCTCTACATGATCTCCACAGAACCAGCTGATATAAACCATTTTGAAGGAACGAATATTACTCATACAGCCGTTGCATTGGCATGTCTCCTTCCCTCTCCGCCACATGAGCTGTGTGCGCTTATCATAAATCTTTTCACACACAGCCCGCTTGCAATACCCGTCATAACAAGCGGGGACTTTACTACCACTGAGCCACCAAGTTATGAGGCTCCAGGAGCCACTTTTCTACCTTATTTTCAATAATGCAGCAATACACTACCCTGCTTTCGGGCGTCGTCAAGTTTCTGACCGTGCTTTCGCCCATATTAGTGTTCTTTTAGATGGCCTTATGCATCAGACAAGTGATGACACAAAATTTGCACTTCTGGGTGCTATCGCATCTGCACCACTCAAGTATCTAGCTCAGAACCCGAACACGCTCAAATTTGCGATGGATTTGATTATGCAAAAAGCATCTACTCTCTCTCTGCGTCTTGAGGCGGTCTTATTACTCTCTAATTTATTTGCTTCGAATAGAATACTAATCAACAAGGATCATATCGAGAGGCTTCCAGCTGTTCTCACGAGTCTTCTTAGCAAGCTGAATAGCGAGCCTGATTATGCAGTTGCCATTCTCTTTTGCATGCTTCGTGCCTGCCTTCACGATGACATCAGACCTGTCTTCCTTCAATCCTCTGAACTAAAAAGTATTCTTGCGCGTTATTTATATATGACTGAAGAGAACCTCTGCATGGATGGCGATAGTATTTTTAGCCGTGCAGCAACAGTAGATATGCGTACAGCGTATCTTTGTCATGCCTTCTCATCACTCATATTTGAGGTTTGTGAGGCCGCGGAACCTTCTTCACGCAGGGATTTAATGCGCATCAAATTTGAGAAATATAACAGATCGCTTCTCGTTGCGATTGGCAAGCAGCGGGAGCAATGCGTAGAGTAACTTAGGCTGGTATTTTTTTACCATGTAAAAAAGTTGTTTGATTTTAATAGATTGGAGTGGCAGATGGGTTTGTGTGGTAGGATATGGCCCGAACGGGTACCTCCAACTCTTTTTTTGGTACCCGGGTGCAAGTGAACGGCGGATGCTTGCTAGGCGCAGTGGCAGTGGGGGTGTAGGTAGGAGAAGAAAAATGACTGCGCCGGTCGGATACGACAGGCTGGTGCTGGTTGGGGAGGATGAGGGGAGGAGGGTGTGGCAGGGGGTGCGGGACGAGAAGACTGTGCGGGTGGTGGGGGTGCAGGGAGGCGGGGAAGAGCTAGAAGCCCGAATGCGTGTGAAGCACCCCTATCTCCTGCCGGTGGAGAGGGTGTGGAGGGAGAATGAGATACTGTACATTGAGACAGCGTGTTCTGATCTCTCTTTGGCTGAGGCCTTCAGGCGGATGCAGCCAGAGGAAGACTTCGTTTGGGGTGTGATCGGGTGCCTCTCCATCATAGCCGAGCACCTGAGTACTGTACCAGTTAACAGGAATGACCAGCGTGCATCCAGCTCCAGTGGAGAAGAAGACGAGCCTGATGAAAGCCAAATACAGAATACTAAGAGGAAGTACATGCACTTGGGCGAGCTATCACTTGATATGCTATACTTCCGTGGCAACAAAATAGTGCTGGATCCCACAATGTATACTCCACACCCAGCTAAGGACAGCGAGTTCAGTGACGTGTTAGAGATCGGACGAGTGGGTTTGGAGCTACTACAGACGGAAGGTAAGCTGCGTACCCTGCTGGAGGAGTGCACTAGCCCCTATTTCCTCCTCCGCCCCCTCCTCGAGGATATAACAGACCTCCCTGAAGTAGCCAACGGAATGAGAAAGCTAGAGTCCGTTCCATCAATAGCACACATCTACAGCAATATCATAACTGTCAT